>NC_136626.1:18634183-18931683 GCF_933228915.1 Telmatherina bonti
CTGTTGGAAGAGTCCTGGCCACTTGGTTTGTGTTTTTTTCTTACACATTTTCCATCATGACTGATGGTTTGAAGTCTATGTATTTAAATAAAAGCTGGTGTCTCCACTTCATGGATACATTTCACAAAGAATGAAAAATTGCATGTCATGCCCATGTTTGCATGGGCTCTCTCCAGTTACTCCAGCTTCTTCCTACCATTCAAAGACATGCAAGTTATGATAGACTGGAGACCTGTTCATGGTGTACCCTGCCTCTCGCCTGCTAATTGCTGGGATAGTCTTCAGCTTCCCTAAGACCCAGAAATGGACTAAGTGGTTGGAAAAATAAATGAATAAGTGCATCATTGTTATGAATCTGATTATCATTAACTCCAGCTTAACAGAAATATGCAAATCAATAGTAAAAAGTAATTAAACACATTAAAAGATAATATAAAAGATTTTAATCGAAATAAAATCTAGAGCCTTCTCAAACACATCTCTAAACAGTTATATAAACAACATATTTCCAGAAAAATCTCAGCCCATTTTTAATTATGCATACCTAATTTATTTCATATCAACATTTCCCAAAGTATACTATATTATAAAACTATTTTCCGTTTTTTGCAAAAACAAAGCAGCTGCTCAGTTCCACACATTTTGTTATGATAGAATGAAATGTGGTCTGTTTCAGCTGCAAAACTTAAACCACCTGCTCAAAATTGTTTATATTTCTCAGTACTCCCAAAACAGCTCTTACTCTTCAGAGCCTGGATACCTAACCACTAGTGAGGTATGTTGGCAGGAGATCCTTTCGATCTCATGGATTATGCTTGCATGTGGCTCATCCCAGTACAGACACCTGATCAGATGGGAATCAGGGGAGGCCGCTTAAACATGTTGGGCTGTTGTGTTCTGTTTCTTGAGTCAATTCTGTCAACTTCTTTGCTTTGTGGCATTGTACAGCAAGTGTTATGACTGCAGTAATGTTTAATTTGGTGGTGCTTTTGAGATTTCCAGGACGGCAGGTTTGCAGCACAATATTGTTGTAATGACACATAAGAATTTTGATATGATGTCTTTAGTGTAATGATGTGAACAGATAAAAGGCTGATGTTTGCAAACTCTGTAAATGACATTGCCATATAATATATTGGCTATACATGCCATATAATTGTATGAGGTATTACATTACAACCTTTTATATTAAAATGACAATGTTCACAGCTGAAGGAATGGGGCAAATCACACAATAATGATTCCTTAATGGTGATTTTTTTTAGGTTTCCAGTCAATGTTTACTCTGTGGGGAAGATTCCAGCATGCAATTAGGTGTTCAATAGGTCATTCTGTGGTCAGTATTAAAACCCTGCTGCACAGTTCACTTTTTAGGCTTCTGTGAAGACCTTTCATTGGCCTTGATGCACAAGAGATCTGCACTATAAAATGTACTGGTTGAATGAGCTTGCTTTATCTTGCGCACTAGTAGTTTAAAAGTTGGTCACTAGAATATATGTAATATATGTGTATATTTGTGACCAGATACCACGGCAATGGTTTTCCTTTAAATGTACAAAATTTGCATTTAATTTCAATAAGTCAACACATTTTAAGCATCGCATGTGTGACTGTAAATGTAAAATGGGGTATGAATTTTTTTGAGGGTCCGAAGTTTTGGCCTGAACCCTACAGCTTTGTGCAAGAGGCCGACAAAAAGTAAAGTATGAAGACAATATCATGTAACCAGGTTACAAGTATACAGCCAGTTAACATTATAAAACAAAGAAATGCAAGTATCTATTAAAAACATAAAAATAAAAATCAAAGCTAAAACTTTTTTTTCAACTGCGGGTTAGTGATATATGGTTGCAGGACATAAGTCAAAATGCAGACAAAAAAAAAAACACAGGAAACAGATAACCAGTATAGTGATGCGTGACCATCCAGGAAATTGATATTTAAGTATCAGGCCTCACTTTCCATTTTCCAAACCATCATTCAGCAACGGAAAGAAAGAAGACAGTCTTCAGTTTTAGGATCAAAAAGTATTTTTCTCGTCATGGTGGTAGGGGAAAAAAGTATCTTCACTGACCCTGGAGTGCTCTGATCATCAATCTTCAGCAGGCCTTCACATGGGCAGGGAAACAGAAGGCCGAACCAAATGGATTCACTTGTCGTGATGAATCTGATGCTTTTGGCTACGTTTTTTCTAGTTTTGTTTTTTGGATAACAACACAAAGTATGGGGCAGAGAAAAAAGGTACAAGTACATAAGAAGAATAAATTTTCTTTCCTTTGCTGGACAAAAAATGTGTTTCTGTTTAACATAACACACAGAGTCCTCCAACATCTGCACATACACACTCGTAACGTAGTCCTTAAACAAATTCAGACTAGCTGGGCAACAATCATAACAAATTATGATCAGGGAAGATCCGGTGTCCAGGATATGGGCTTGGACAGTTGCTCTGAAGTTTACTGTGTCTGGATGTTTAAAGTCTGTGTGTCCCATCCTACACAGCTGAGAGACATCTGCAGCCCAGAAACACAACTCCATTTTATACTTACTATCTGCCGTCAAACACCGAGCAATGAATGAGCTTTCAAAATGGTTCCCAGTCTTCTTCCACTCGCACAGCTGTAGTGCTTTCCCACCATGGTAGCAGCAGTTTGGGATGTTGTCGGAAATCTGTTTTGCAGGTGGCCAAGGTTAATTTGTTGATCCTGACAAACCTTCTTCATGCAGCTGACCCTTATTGGGGTCAGTATGCATCAGTCTCAGAAGCATTCTTAATCTTTTGTAGAATAAATAGGAACTATTTCACGTGATGATTCTTCGATAGTTTTGAACTACATAACCTACAGAAGGCTACAACTTCTCAAATATATTACATTTGCGTTGGCAGCATGTCAGTGAAGCAGAGTCCATATTTAAAGACATAGCATGTAACTTTTGACCACTTGGATGGGGGCTAAACTTCTAACTTCCCACAGACCACTCAAAACTAAACAGTGTCTGCTATAAATGATAGTTCAGTTGCCCAAATTTAGGAGAAATTAATGACCCATGTGTACATAAAGCCACTTTTAAATTATTTGAAGCTCACCATGTGATTATTTGTCACAAAGTTAACGCTTTAAAAATGATTACATATAGGACTCTCATTTATCTTTAGTTAATATTTTTCTTCATTTGTGTGTCTAGTTCAACACAGCCTGGAAATCTTGACCTTTTATGGGCATGTTTTGGGCATTTACCAGTGCAAAGTAGGGCCAACTGGTCTATCCTTTCAACTCGCCAGAGGCTGGTATTCATCTTTCTAAGAGGAAAGACATGAGTGAACCTATGATCTATGAACATGCTTATGAATTTGACAGAGGGTTTTCATTAAAAAAGAAAACAAAAAGAAAAAACAAAACACAACTTTAGAGCAAATACGTAATATTTGTGAGAATATATTTGGTAGTGTGGCCCACTGAATCCTGCCTCAAGCTGTTTGGAGCCCACCTGCAAAGCTCAGCCCACACTTTTAGAAGGTTTATCTTGAGATAATCAAACGAAAGGGACATAAATAGAAAGAATAACTTGGAAATGAATGAATGAATGAATAAATAGTGTCATTAGTGTTGATTGGTCTAGTCCCAAATATATATTTAGAATAGCTGAAGATAGCACCAAAGTGCTAAGTGAAAGTTTTTAGTGTGCACCAGTGTAATCAGTGAACCAGGTAACTGAGCACTGGCCAATGTTCTGCTATTACATGTGTAAGTTTTTAGGCACGTTCATTTTTCTATATTTATTAATGCATTAATAACAATGAATTAACAATCTATAATATAAACAAATGAACAGGTTCAATAAGCATCTATCTGATTTTTATATGAAACAAAAAACAAGTTTATTTTTCAGCTACTCAGTTTGACATATGTGCTTGTTATCAGCTGCCAGTATGCGAGTGAATACCTATTCAGAAACATATGTAATGCTCGTTGCAGTTCGGGATCACAGTAAGAAGGCAAGTCAGGCGGTTTGCAGGTTGGACTCACACCAGACAGGACAACTGTACCCTTTGGCAGATTCAGCCCTCGGCTACCGCCATCAGCAGGGACATTGTGGTGTTCCGCTCCCTGAGACATTTTAATGACCAGTACTTTACACTGATATCATTCTGTACATTCACATAGTCACAGTCAGAATATGCTGACAACTACAATAAAATTGCAGTTTTTTGAGGATAGCAGAGTGCTTGTTTTGCTCTGTTACAGCAGAAGTTTCCCAATTAATGCTAAAGCTTTCACCCAGTGGTATCCTGGCTTCTTAGCATGACCGCTACACTCCACTGCATACATATAAATCAGCATAAACAAAGAACAAATAACATTGTTTTTAAAGTGACTGCAGTACTCCTATACAATCAGGAGGCGCAACATTTTGCAGACTGTCTGGTAGAGCAGATGGAGTACAATTAAGACAAAATTGTGGAAAAGCAGAGAGGCCGAAGGGGTGAAAAGAAATGAACATGCTGAACTTGTGCAGAGATGCACTGTCACAGCCAGCAGTGAGAGGGTAGTGGTCGGGCTGACTGCTGTGAGTAATAGCTCCTGTGTGACAGGGCCTTGGGAAATGGAGTTGAAGCAATCGATATGTTATAATGTTAACAACGATCCCTCTCCAATTGTGCTGCCTGAGACAAATCCATTAAAGATCCATCCCATCGTCACCGTCTTCTGCCAGCACAATACACAGAAAAGGAGAGTAAAAAGAAAAGGGGGGAAGCAAAAGGTTATGAATACTAAAACACAAAGCAATACTCACCCTCTACATTCAAAATAAGATTTTTTTTTGTGGACTAGCTGTTTGCTTTGGTTGACTGGCAGCTTGATGGAAGGCATTTTGCAGTGAAGTGATCTTTTACCACCGCACTGATTGACAATTAACAAAACAACATTGACAAACACATTTTGATGCTTTTGAAGTTTGCTCTGAAAATATGTTTAAAACATTCTTTTAACAAGTACTATTTTTTCTTGGTTTGTAAATGTAAGGCTTTCACAACAAAAAATAAATTTAAAAAAAAAAAAGGTTGCAATTGTCCCACAGAGCCTTAAACCACAACAGCCTGTCACCATGTCTCCCACAACAAAGACAACAAGGACAAGTTAAGAAATATATATATTTTTTTCTTCTTCTTTCCCTTCCCACAGAGGCTTTCTGTATGGATGTGTGTCAGACCGGGATGAGCCGTGAGGACAACTAACATCAAGCATGTCTGGTGTGCCACATGTGGAATTTTCATTAGAAGGGAAATTCAAACAGTCACACATGCATGCAACAACATGACAAGGATGAATAGGGGAGGCATGGTCAGTTGAGGTTCGGTAAAGCCGCAGCTGCAGTAAGACCTCCTGTGCCAACCCAACACTCCCCAACATATGTGTGTGTGTGTGTTTTGTATTCCTCTTTTTACATGTAAACCTTTACAATTGCAATTGCAAAGTGTAGTGCAGAGAATCAAGGCCATCTTGTCAAAAACTGCTCCAACAACTCCAATATTATAGGGTAAACTGTGACACATACATATTAAAGCATGCACACAAACATCCAAACCTGTTGACACGCCAATGGATACAAATAGGCCAGAGGCCCCACAGACCCCCTGCAACCCCAGCAACTGTACATTCTGAAGTTTTATGATCTTGACCTCACATGTAAGTGGCACAGGGTTGCACTGATAGGCTCAGATGAAGTGAAAGGGCTCCTGCTCATCCTTCCTGCTGTGACCCCCCAAGCTGTGGACACAGATCAAGTTGCCCCACTCCAGATGTGAGCAGGAGGGGCATCTCAAGACTCCATTAAATAATACGTGTGTGTGTGTGTGTGTGTGTTTGTGGGACCATGGCACACTCCAGTGTCAGCAATGTCACACCCCCTGGCACTTGACGCCGCAGACCTGTCAATGAGATGGATAGACCTGTGATGCCGATGTAATGTTAGGGTGGATCCTCTTACACTCTGTGATGCCTTGCTTTCCTACAACAAGCACCTTATTGGTAGCTTCTTTTCAAACCCATGCCGCACCCACTTCTATGCGATCGGCATAGTCCTATGACTCCTTTCCTCCAAGTCCACGTCTGCAAGCTTTCACCTCAGACATCTTTATTAACAGCTTTATTTTAAGCTCTGCGTCCAGACAGAGCTGTTTGTGTCAGTATCCCTGTACTTACACAAGAGTTACCACCAGCAGTGAATCTCGCCACTCCCCCCCCGCCCAGCGCCAAATGGTCAGGCATCGCATACAGATCTAGAGGTTTGAGTGTTATTGTGGCATTGCTTTGCAAAGACATCTGTTTTACTTCTTGATTCTCCCACTCAAGTTTTAATATCAACAAATTCTTAAGAAGAGATTATATTTCTTGTTTCAAATGGCCAGTTTATAAGATTTCTCCAACATGCTATTATTATCAGACAATTAGCATTAAGCAGGCAATAATTCTACATGATCCCCAAAGCAGTAACACTTAGAATGCTTTCAACCCCTCTGCCACTTGAATGTTCAAACCGGTGGTGTCTGGTGTTATGAATCTTAAGATGGCTGCTGAAGACCTGTCATTACTTGAGAAGTGCCAAGTCTTTCCTGATGCTGAATGGGGGTTTGCACGTCAGCAGGTGTTAATTTATGTTCAAGGCACAGAGTCTTGGTCAAGTTTCAATCAATAAAGTATCACCAGGAGGGTAGAGGACTGACCCAACTCAGAAATCTATTTTTCCTCATCCATAACCAGCTAAGATAGCTCTGCTGTGCCCTCTAGACACATTTCCCTCTTCTCCACTGAATTTCAATGCACAATTTATTGGAAATTGTTCATCTTTTCTGAATCTTCTTTTATTTTTCACTCCATCATTTGTTGCTATATTATTTCAGAAAGATTAGTGGGTAAGTTGTATCCGTTATCTATCCATCACTGAATTTCACTGAGCATTAATGGAGACTGAGTATGCTGGCAGGATGTTTAAAAAAAATGTTGGTTTTTTGCCTTTAATAGTTCTCCATAAAACAAATTACCCTGCAGACTTTAGAGTGCATTCCATACGACAGTGAGGGAAAACTCTAAAGTTGAGACATGCCACCAGTTCCCTCTTCACACACACAGACACACACACACACACATGCACACATGCTAGAGGATAGTCAGACAGACCAATGCTCCCAGACAGATAGATTTGCACGCAGAGCCAACAGCATTCTCAGCAAACCCCCAACTAAGAATGACACTCACACAGCCTCTTGGTAGATATAACCTAACCCTAACCCCCACCCCCCTATATTGCTCTCACATAGCAGTGCAAGCTCAATAAGCTTGCATATGCATTATCTCATGTACAAATTAATGCCGTGTGCTGGGGTCTGTGGGAAGCATTGCAAAGCAAGCAAAACTATGCAAACACACACACATTAACCTAAAACATTCCCTCGTACAAGAAGATATGCCCACTCAAACAAATGTGCTCATGGATAAACAAATGTACCCTAATGGAAATTGTCAAGGGACGTACTTTCTCAAAGGTGAATCTGCCGAGTTGAATGTACAAATATCAGCATCAGCGTTTTGTATTGAAAGCAGCAGTTTCAGAGTGATTATGTCATGTTTTTGAGTTGCACTGCATGCTGAGATAGTGGTTATGTACAGTCTTAACAAGACAGGCGTGGCTGTGGAAACAAGTTGTGCTCCTCAGTATGCCACACAAAGATGTTTTCCTTCTCATAGTGGATTAATATGTTCAGAGAAAAAGCTGGTTTGATTTGTGTATGTTTTATAATGTATTGGGGGTGTGTACATGGATAGTTCAGATGAAATATTACTGCTTTTAAAGTGCTGAAGTATATTAACACAAATTGAATTCAATTTAGCTTTAATGTGAATGCATATTCACACACTGGGCTTTAAAATGCAACTTCGAACCCAGGCTAAGTCCACATGCACTCAGGCAGATACTGTTACATGCATATTGAAATTAAATTAGCTAAGGCTATCACATTTCTCCCAGGAGCAGCAAAGCCCATCTGCAAACATCAAAGGACCTGTTGGTTGTCTTTGTTTAAAGCCGGCTCTCACCTCCCAAACCCCAACTCAATAAGCACCCGTGTGTTTATACAGAATGCATTTTCATTAACTGTAGCAAATTACATTTTAATCCATGAAGCCCCGTTTACTGAAGAAATTGTTTGACTGGTTCAAGATTTGCCATAGTTGCTGCACTGCAGAATGAAGGGAGATAACACTGAGAGACGATGAAAGCTGCAGTTTGTTCTCAGTTGTTTTGATGGAAATGAGCAAAGATTTAAGGATCTGAAAAAATGCCTCATGAAAAGTTGTCATCAAGCTGGATTCCTCTGGATTCCATCCAAACCTTTTCTCTTTTTAATCCCTCATCTTTGACAAGTTGAAGAATTGAGATGTCCTCACGGAACAGAATAATACTTTGCATAAATACAAAAGAAAATTGTGTAAGAGCGAATGGTGCAGGATAACAAATATATATTTTATTCAGTCTTTCTCAAACAGTTCAGTAGTATCTAAACCCTCTTTTAAAAAAAAAAAAAAAAAACAGTTTGTCTTTTGTTTCGGTTGGAAATAATAAAGAACAATATGATGTATTTTTATCGGTCCAGGTTCCTATCAAGCCAGACTATAGCTGCTCTCTAAAACTGCTTTACTCTCCAGAGTGACTTCTTCTTCTGTAGCCAGCTTTGATCCGTTTGCTATTTCAGCGCCTTAATTCCCCCTTAATTTGTGTGACCAACAGACCCTGATGTTGAGGGCTGATAAAGAGGTAAAGCTCAGCTGGGTAAAAACAGTGACCTACTATGTAACATGGTCAATATGCTCCATTGCCCCACACAGATCCTCAGAGGTCCTGTGAAGCCCACTGAGCCTGAGGTCTATGCACCAGACAGCTGTAGTACTAGTGGTGGGACTGGGACCAAAGCTTTCTGGCACTTAATTAGCGATGCTGGTTGGGCAACTGAAAATCGGAGCAAGTCTCGAGAGCAGAAATCTTCTCCCACTGGTAAGTACTTAAAATCAAGGAGCATTCTTTCTGAGTCAGCAAACCAATAATGTATAATTCAACTCAAAGAAAAGAAAAGAGCTGTTTATTAATGCATATACACCTCTGCAATGCACATCTTTAGACTGACATGTTTAAAAACATAGTATGGCAAAGAATATACAAACACAATATTTTGATAAGGTTTCTGTATCCATGAAATTGTATGTTCTTTTTTAATAATTGAGAAAAGTAAAGTATATCAAATAAGTATTAGATATTAGATCGAAATCTAAAATAAGTTCTCAGGCTAATGCAAATTTCTGAAAAAGTATTCTGTTTTTATACACAGCTGGCTTGTAAAATAACATACCTTGATTTTAAAGCAAATGGGTTCTCACAAAAATAGCCTTGGAATGATATAAAAAACAATATATGGATTTGAAAAGGACCAAGCAGAATAAATGTACTTGTTTTTTTCAAAGACAGCACAAGTTCAGATAAGTTACTCTGCTCACTATATGATTTTGTCAGGAACCCCATTGACACTGCAACCTGATAACTTTTGTGCTAGTAGTTTGAAAAACTTTCAAATTCAAGTAGTTTGTGTCAAAAGAAACTGCTGAAAAAGGTGAGCTTTGTCAAATAGACTTCCCCTGCTTCTTTGCCTACATAGTCTCATTTTGTCAGAAGCAGATGCCCACTACTGAGTTTAAGTTACCCTGTATGCTTAGGTTAATGTTTTTGGCAACAGGTGAAAGCTGTAAAAGAACCTTTTAAAGGTCTGTGAAAGTAGCCTATGTATGTTTGATGGGCATATGCGGCCAAACACATGCAATGGAAGTCTAGGATTCCACCATTATAAGCAGGAAGGAAGGTAAGAAGGAAGGAGTTACAGCAGCCACAAACTTCCGACAGTCATGTCTTCATTCTAAAAGTAAATGTAAAATGATGAAAATCTTACATTTTTGAAAGTCAACTTACCAAAAAAAGAAAAATGTGTAAATGTGTTGCCTTGTCACTACTTATAATTACTTGGGACATGATTTTAAATTTATTTGTGTCATGTGTTTGTGCTTTAAAGGTGAGATAATGGGCATTTAAAAATCAGTGTTTTGGAGGTGTGACTAATTTTACAAGCTATGATCTTTATGACTGGTGGACTGCCATATTTGTCTAAAACTTCTTAAACATGATAACAGTTTTATCTTATAGTATTAATTTATTTTATTCAATCAGTTCATTCTTAGAACGGTTGCATGGAGACAATTAGCAAAACAGTATGTCATAAAATGCCTACATTTTTAGGTGACACTATGTCAAAATGTTTCTTTACATGGGATTGTTATAATTGCATTTGCCACCATTATAACTCTGTCTTTCTTTGGTTTGGTTATTTTTAAGCTTAATACGAAACAGCTTTTGCTTAAACAATGAGACTGATGTTGTCTGTAGATATTTGTTTAAAAAAGAAAGTCATGTCGCCCAAACAACTAGTTATTATAGATGCTGTTGAGATAAACTGACACTTAAGGCAGCAAAATGAACTCAGGCCAAACTGAAAAAGCCAAACGACACATAACCAAAGACATCATTCCAATCGTGTCTGTGGAGAACAAATAAGAGAAAGGTTATGATCAAGAAGATGGAATGAAATATTTGCTTAATCATGGTTCTTATGAGAATGGCTTTAGCTATTTTTTAGCAAATTACTGCAGTAATTGATCTCTCAATTGGGTGTCAATGTGGCTGACACTAGTGTTGGGGTTGCTACTCAAACAAAGGACACAACTACTGTGGTACAACGACATATCCAGACGGAAGAAGAAGACCATTTTCCAACCAAGGGGTGGTAGAAATTCACATTTTCATTTATTTTAACATTGATCACTGCATAACTGCCAAGTTTTCCCTGGACAGACCAACCAGTCTGCAAAGCAGCACCTCCTATATATACATATTTATCTCATGAGGCACCACACTCTCAGCCCAATAATCCAATAACCACACGTCTGCAAAGAATCAATCAAGAAAATTAATCACAAAACATGATTTTGAAAACAGCTCATTTCCATCATTCAGCACACAAATTCATTATTCAAAAAGGTTCATTTTAACATTCATATACTTTTCAGTGTTCATCTTTATACCCCCAATCACTCCCCATCAATTATTCAATGAAGAACAAGACCCGCCCATTTACACTCTGCAACAACACTGATTGTAGGCAGGCCCTGTCAATGAAGCACTGATTGTAGGCAGGCCCTGTCAATGAAGAAAAACTGTCTTAGGAAAGGAATGACTGACATTACTGAAAATATAAACATAAAAAAGAATGTTTGGTAAACAAAAGTATAAACAGGGGAAGCACTTCAAAACTTCAGGAGCTAGTGCCTCCTAACAATTATTCCTGTAAATTGTAATGAGATTACTTGTTACTGTAAATGAAAAGAAATGTCACTACTTATTACTTTACTTTCCTGTTCTTTACTTTACCAAGTAGATACATGGGTAGACACATGCTGTCTGCAGGAAGAAATGTGCCTCACTGTAAAATCCACAAACACCAGGATAAAGGAAGCAATGATGAGGTCATGCTGTGCTGATACATGCTATGAGAACTCCCTGAGCTAAAATTTTCATAAGACTGCAGTCTCCCGCAGCTCATCAACACTTCATCAGCTATATGTTCTTATGTAAAGTAGATCTATTAATGCTTTCCTGGAAAACAGCACCCCTCTTCATATCCAACTTCCAGCTCAGATCTTTTCAATGTTACTTTGTACCGTTACCCCCAAAACTGGTTGACAACTGGTTATCCATAACAACAAAAATCCTGTTTAATAATACAAAACTCTAAAATGAAATACTGACATAAATTCATCACCAACACTGGACAGTTTAGTCTTTGATAAATGCAATTCTGTTTGCTTTTTCAGAACATAAACAATTCTTGTTAGACATAGAGCGCAAACTTGTATGATGTGCTTTATTGCAGTGTCACTTTTTATGCTAGATTCCTGCATTATAAAGTCTGAAAATAGTAATAAGAAGTACACAATGAAGAAAAAAAGCAATGTACTGTATAGAAACACCAAAATAAAATTGTCCAGTGTCACTACAACAGGTATATTCAGTTACTGTGTTTTTTTTTTTATTAAATAACAGTGTGAAAATAGTGCTTCCACAACTTTTCATTGAAGAGAGTTGTTATTCTCTAAACTAAAGCAAGAGCAAAACTTTAGAAATGAAAATCGAGTTGCGAGCTGCTGACAGTCACTGTTGACAGAATTTGCCATTAAAGTGGAAAATAATATGCCTTCCTGTCCAAAAATCAAAACAGAAACTGACAGGTAATGGGGTCGGGTGTTGGGGTTAAAGTTGGTCTGGATTGGAAACAATTCAACCTGATGTGGCAGAAGAATTTGAGACTACAAAATGTTGAGAAATTCACACTATTTTTCTCTCACTTTGAGGTTGAGAGGAAAAGATCTGAACTGCTGACATTAGAGTTGTTGAATTGCTCCCTTGTCAGCATTTTTGTGGTGGTCCATGGATAGGACCTTAAGGCACAATCTCAGGAACTGGCTGAAAAGCAAAGACACAGCTTTAAGAGAAGTTGAATTCTGTGCTGAGCCATATTATGTTCAGCCTTGTTATTTCGGACAATCCAGCAAGAGGAGTCATCACAGTGCCCAGATTAGTGGTATTCAACTCGGTCCTACGAGGTCCGCAATCCAGCCGGTTTCCCTTGTATTTCTGCTTCAAAACACCTGAATTGAATTAAATGGATCAGGTTCTGCACAAAGACTCATTAATTTGAGTCAGCCGTGTTGGAGCAAGGATACACAGAAAACCTGCTGCATTGCGGACCTCATAGGACCGAGTTGAATGCCCCTGGCCTAAATGATGATGTAATAGGTGGAAAATTGTCCTCTTGCCATGTTATCATTTTGTCACTCAGCTTGCTAAGCCCAGAGCTGAATTTGAGATGGAGAAAATCCCCAACTAATAGCTGTTTATTGGTAGCTGAGGCACATTAATAAATGCTTACTTTAAGCCAATGGCAAGTGACAGTTTGACACACAAGGAAATGTCCAACACCACCTGTTTGTATTATTGCACATGGGCTAATAACACTGCGCTTGGGGCCCCATCTGGTCAATCCTGGATAAGGTGTAGCTCGTTTTTTAAGATAATTCAGTTCCTTTCAGAAATCTGCAGCCCTTGCCAAAAATCTACTATATAGCTCCTCCCCATCATTCAGTCTTTCCCTTGTCCCCATTAGGCGCCTGTGATTTGCAAAAAAACAGTGTGGCCCAGCCAAGAGGCCACCCCAGTTGATGTAGAGATGTGCAGACAGAGAAAACAGAGATCAAGACACACAACTGGTGTGCTTTCAAAGCATAGTGGCGCCATGTGACTAAGAGGCATTCAGTCATACTTACTCTGAAAAATGCAATAACACAAACAAAGTTGTCTGGTTTGAATTCTTTTCTGTGGAATTTGCAGTTTTCCAACATAATCTCAATGAAACTGCTCGCATATTGAAGCATGTGGGTAACATGCACAAATTCCAAACTCACTCAGAGAGTTATGCCCCGGAAAAAACGGTGTGTGGTTTGTTGCTCATTTTTCATGAAGCTTAACTGTTCAGACTGAAAATAAATGATGCTCTTGATTCAGTTATCCATGACATGGCTGGATGAAATATTAACTTAAAGGTGGCATTAAATTAATAGAAAGACACGCCATGTCCTTTAAAAAAATACATTTATGTGTCTGAAGTTTCTATGTGTCTTTATTTGGATTCCTATACGTTTGTGAATATCTCTTTTAGGTCCAATTTTCCAGCTACCTCAGCTTTATTTCCATATAACTTCTAGTTTAAGTCATGCTGTATTTGCTATACCTTGGAAGTGGGAAGTCATCAAAAGTTATATAAGTCACTTCACATTAGGATGAATGATCATAATCTTTTTTTAAAAAAATATTAAATATTTTATGTTCCGATTTTGGAATCTAGGCTCTAATTGTTGTTCTTGGAACCTTTTCCAACTAGTTTTTGGACATCCTGATATTATTAGAAACCCAGTGGTGTAGTCCAGGGTATGCATAGGTATATGGGGTATACCCACCTCTAATCCCCCAGTGATGCTGGTTTTATAATTACAAACATCCCAACACATGTACCTCCATTAACCAGAAGCTCAGCTAAGGTTACCTGTACTACACTGATGTGTTAACTTTAGCCTGAACATAGACATCATAAAGATACATGTATATATTTCTTTGAGGCAGTCTCTCACTAGTCTGTGTTCCAGTATTGGTTTAGTCAGTTCATAACTCTTCCACGGTTTACAGAGAATATAAGTGACCAAGGTGTAATAGACACCCCTAAACATCATCTATCTACAAGCTAGTAAATGCAACCCACCAACACATCTTGTTTACTATCTCCTATGAACACAGGACATTGCAGCTTCTATCCTGTTCACTGTCAATAAATGTCTTCTAATGCAACATTATCAACTTTGATTGGGCTTTATACTTATTATCCCCCTCACTTGTGGAGGGAGCTGTTTATTTTTATCTGTGCTATAACATTGTCAGCCAAGCCAGCTGGGATTCAGTCCCAACCCACACTCCATCAGCCCATCCAATAGATCAGTTACACCCCCTACTGTATGTTTCATTGCCAAGGTCCATTATCCCAACGGAAGGTACTTTAATGTAACAACGCCATAATATGGAGTCATTTCTTCTCACAGAACAGCTGAGTGGCATTATTGAAGTGAAGAACAGTATAAAGGAATAGGTAAAGTGAAATTAGCATCTTGCTATGTATAACGGTTTTGGCTTAAATCATCAGCTTTACTGACACTTACAGGCAGTAGTTCTTTCTAAACTCATTTGCTACCCTCAGACAACTCTATAATGAGCGAGAATGTGGAAAATGGATAGATGCACTGCAAAGAGTCACTATGAAGTCATCCACATTGATACTAAGTGTTATTCATGCAACAAACAGTTTGATAGATTTCTTTATCAACTAACTGAGTTCATGTGTCAGGCGCTCATATCATTTTGCACCTGCAAGCACCGACGTGTTCTGATTCTGATTATCTGTGGAGCCAGCACAAAAGAGGAATGGCGAGGCAACATAAACACATTAACATCAGATGCTGATGCTTTGGGCAGTGCCTGAATTGGAAGCAACAAACCTCCACAGCAAGCCTCATGTGATTTGTGATCAATGCTACAGAGAAATCCAATCAACTGCAGACTTTTGCTCAAAGTCAGCATAGGTCAAAGAAGAGACTGTCAATAGTATTGCCATTTTTCTAGGCTGATATGATTTAGATACTTATTTTGTGCTGCTGAATGCCACATCCAAGAGGATGGAAGATGATTTTTTTTGTTGGCCAAAATAATTGGGTTTTATTCTACAGTCACTGTTGACCGGAAGGGGCAAATTTAAAAACGGGAGATCATTACGATTATCTGCCTGAAATGCATTATAAGTTCTAATGACTTTTCAACGAAAGCAGTTGCCCTTGGTTTCTCCAGTGACTACTCTGCACAGCCTTTTTAATAGGAAGGATATAAGAGGTTATCCAGGGGAATGTTTTTAATAAGACTTGAAAAATGGAAGAGGAAGTTGTTGTTTCATTTGTCTGCTTTTCCAGAGTATTTCCTTTCATCCATTGTAATCTGTGGGGAGATGGGATGATCTCCAATTTTTTTTTTCACTTCTTTTGCTTTTGCATATAAAAAATGACAACCATTAACATTAGTATTTGTCTATTTAATGGCCTGGATCAAAGTAGAAAAAAAAAGCTGCTTTGAAAAATAATCTTTGTTTCAGAGAAATAAATACTACATAGCTAGGTTTCCCACAAGTAGTATATCAGGGGGAAAAAAATGGCCACAGGAATGAACCAAAGCTTCACCATTTAAAACACCCATTTATCAAAAATATTCTAGATGGCAACATGTCCACAAAGTTGTTTTGTTAGTTATTGCTTAAAAATGTACCACATATTATAACTTTTCTCAAAATTCATTTCTGTTATATAAACTGATTCAAAATCATGGGAAGAGGAGACCACACAAAATAAATTCCTCCCTGACTGATTCCTGTTTCACACTAGGATAGCAACTGCAATCCAGTGTAAACAGACAGGGTTGATAGTAATTCAATTGAGCTGAATTGATGCAGACCATGACAGGATGTGTTTCCCAATTGTGGCATGAGCCCTAAGTTCTCTGTCCATCCCCACCACTGTATTTACTGGGAAAGGATAAGCATTGGAACAGAGCATCTGGGATGTGAGGCAGCAGGCAGACATACAGTGAACCACTGTACTGACCAAATGGAAGAGTGTGACAGAAAGAAGAAAAAGACAATATGGCTGGGTTAAAATTGAAGTCCAACATAATTCAGTTTAGAATATTTCCTCACATATGAGACAAAATCCTTTTGTTCACATGATATCTCCATCAAATCAGAACTTATAACACCATTTACTACAGATTGTTGGCGCGATTTTCATGATCTGAGAAGCAGGAACGATCCGGTGTTTGTCACTAGGATTACCACTGGGTTTAAAGGAAACATGTTCCAGGTTCTTTCCTTTTTTTGTGGTTCAAGAGCACAGCATGAAAACCTCAAATTTCAACATAAACTAAACTATTAAAGAGAAAAATAAATGGGCAGATTATCTGAGTGTGAGAAACATGGAAGCAAATGAAGAGGATAGGAAGATGAGGAGAGGGGATTAGCGACAGTCTCACAAGTGAAAAAAGGATAGATGTAGAGGGAGAGACTTAAGGGGAAAAGGGGAAAATTGAGAGCCTGTGTAGCACTTTCCTCTGCAAGCTGACAGGGCTTGACGCTCAACTAGCAGGGCTGTTTTGACAGGTGTCAGATGGTCCATATTACTATTTCACCGCCAGGCCCTTGGGACCCAGCATCATGGGCCACAACAGGACTGGCCATGCTGGAGAAGAGGAAAGAAGTAAAACAGCAGGAAAGTTCTGAAAAAAAACAACCACGCTTGAGTTATTGTCTATGCAACTCAGTGGCTTCGGACTCTCCCACAGCCTGGGCATCCCGAGTATGTTTGCTATGTGTCTAAAATTGAGATGTGAATCTTTGAGCCCCTCAAAATTTGAATTGATTTTTAATCCTTTTTTCCATCGGTTAAAAAATCGGATGCAGCTGATCATGGTTCAAGATGTAATATGTTGCATCTTGAAATTCCCATTTAACCACACGTAGACCTTTTATTAATCAATTCTAAGTTTGATGTTCCTTTCTGTAGAAACACAGAAGTCTGCAAATCACATGTGGTCGCTGTTCAACAAGCAGTCATGCAGCTCAGGGTACATATGCAGGTGTGCAAAGGCTCATTCATTCATTTTCCAAACCGCTTATTCCAATTCAGGGTCGCGGGGAAGCTGGAGCCTATCCCAGCCGGCTTTGGGCGACAGGCAGGGTACACCCTGGACAGCTTGCCAGTCCATCACAGGGCCACACAGATGAACAACCACACTCACTCCTAGGGACAATTTTAGAGTGACCAATTAACCTATCATGCATGTCTTTGGACGGTGGGAGGAAGCTGGAGTACCTGGAGAGAACCCACGCATACATGGGGAGAACACAGAAAGGCCACTGACCAAACCAGCCAAGGATCGAACCAGCGACCTCCTTGCTGTGAGGCCCTGTGTGCAAAGGCTACATACGTTATTTAGGCACAGAATGCACCCATTTTCAAATACTCTTCAAGCTTTTTTTTTTCCTTTCTTTCTTAGGAAGACAAAGACATGGCCTGCTGATTCTTTGCCCCTCACTGCCTTGAAGTTTTCCTGACAAACGGGTGGTTTTATACGATTGAGGCATTGATTTCATATTAATCATTCCTACTGAAACATACTTTTTCAGTTAAGTAGCAGACAGGATGTGCAATGTTTTTATAACAATTTCATATGGCAGAGAAAAGTCAGTAAATGTGGTGGATATAATTGTCCTTAATTGGAACAAGCCACCTGATTAAATCAACGATAAGGGTTGGGCAACTCTGGTTCTCAAGGATTGCAAGTCTTGGGTGTTTCCTTGCTACAACACACTTGACTCATGGATAATTAGTAATGTACAAGCCTGCTAATTATGTCTGACATGTGTCAGATGCATTGCAGCAGGAACAATCCTAAAGGCTCATTTCCACCATCACATATGTGTTGCGTTGTGGCTGTGCAGTGGTTTGGTTCTCACCAGCATGTCAACTCACACTGGGAGCATCTCAGATTCAGATTGCAGATTGGGTGCAGTCTGCATAACTGCATCAGCAAGATTATGAAATCATACATTTGTTGAATAGGTATATCACTTTTAGGCTCTCTCCGACATGTAACCCTAACACAATGAGTGGTTTGCATAGAAAAGAATTTATTTTTATCAAATCAATCAAATCAAAGATACTTTATTCATCCCTGAGGGGAAATTCAGAAATATATCACTAAGAATGTAAATTTACCATCCACTCCCGAAACTCCAGAAATCTCGCGGCATCCTTCTCTTTTCAGCTGTTGAACTATAAAATCTTGGGATTCTCCATTATAAACGTCTCATTGGTGATGATGAAAAAAAAAAAAAAAGATAAATAATGCCCCTTGACTGGCTGCCTTCTAACCTGTCACCAGTCATGACATAATCTGTACAGAGTTTAGTGGATGTTTTACACTGATACTGTATCTGATTTCCTGTCTGGGTCTTTCAGAACTGCTGGGATTGACGAGTTGTCAAAGTGTGCTCCCTCAAAAGTAGACGTGGCACTTATATTTAGCGGAGAGCTGCGGTGAGCTGCATCTGACATGTACTGCAGGGCAACTAATGTGACTCACATCGCTGACTGCAACAGGCATGATTAGCTGCGGAGGCTGGGTTTCAGCTGCAACACACATGGTGGAACTGAGCTATAATACTTGCTGGACTATGGCCCCTGCGGACCAAAGTTTCCCACCCCTGGGGAAGCAACTTGCCCAGGGACACAACACCAGATTGACTGGAAGAGCAGGATTTAAACCACTATCAATTGGGTCATTTGACGACCTTCCCTACACTGCCTTTACTATTTCTGACTGTTGTCATACTGTAACAAAAATCTCCCATCATTGACATTGTGTCTGGTTACTTTGTGTCAGATCTTCTTTGCTGTTTTAGACCATCCTAAATGAAACTAAGTTACTTTACTTGTTTGGGTTTTATGGCTTTAATCTAATGGTAAGTATACAACTTCCTTGTATTGCTGCATTTGAACATGATTTTTGTGTAGATGACAAGCTTTTCATTGTATTTAGTCAGTGCACTAATGAAGAAAAGTTTACATCTGCATTGTGAAACTTGTAAATACCTGTCGACTGCATGTATGTGTATAATCCAAAAGGTGTGTTTTTGTGAACACGTCAGATCAAAAGGAGAAGATGCATGTCCATCATTTTGCAAGGGTATTTTGGTTTCTTGAAAGTTGACTTCAGTTAGAGGAGTCAGGAGAGGAGAATCTAGTTCATCTTCATCCTATAGCAATTTATCAATGCTAAAGTCTTTAGCCTTTGTACTAAGCAGATGAATAAATGTGACCACTACCAGATAGCAACTGTACGCAGGAGGAACAAATCACATCATCTCTGTGAGGGGTTAAGATGTGACGCTGGAGGGTTTCTTTAATGTGGTTAGAAAAATCTCAACAGGCAATAAAGAATATTGATCTGATGCTTTTCACGCCAGAATCCATTATCCGCGCATGAAATGCTGGTAAAAAAAAACAAAAAAACGTGATAAGTGAGTGAAGGGTTGGATTGATTTGATTATCCCCAGTGACTTTGTGCACTCTATGATCTACATCAAAGGCCACCTTAAAAGACTACAGATTGCAGGCAGAACAGATAATTTGGTTATTAGTATTTTCATGCCAAGTGGTTTTTCCTTTGTTAAAGCGCTGTTTGACAGTAATCTGGGGATTCCTGAGCTTGCATTCCAAACTGCTGCTGTTCTCTTAACAAACAGCAATATTTCAGAATCTCTTCAACTTTAAAAGTATCTAAAACCACTTAAATCATCCGACTACTCCCAAACACACACAACCATAATTTGAGAAGTTTGTAATTGTCCCTTGTTGAGGCGAACACTGTGGCTGTGGCTTACAACAGAGCTGTTGCGTGTACTTGGAGCCTGTTTTATAGTAACCACATGAAACGAGAGACAGTCCTGATTTGCCTGATGCACTGCAACTCAGCGGGTGGCTCTGATGCTGCTTCTTGCTGTTAAACAAAGCCCTGGCATGACCAAAGGAATGGTATGGTTAGGGATGTTGTTTTAAAAACAAATGCATGAGGAAGATTGTTCACATGACATTAACCTCAAGAAATTCTAAAGAAAGACCAAGAGATTTATTTCATTGGTCCAGCATCTTGTATGTTTCTCCTTAAGCTATCCACAGAGAATTCCACATGCAATATTTTACACATGCAATACTTATAGAAGCAGTTCATTACAAACTAAAAGTAGGATGTTACAGACGTCTGCTGATTTTACATACAGGAGATTTTCCTGAGGTAGGTATATGTGGAAAAACAAGCAAGCTGAAAAGAGTTGCCAGTTGCAGAGTAGCTTTAGGTACAGCACACATGATTATTTATTTTTTTATTAATGTATATAAAAAAAAGCCGAAAGCAAAGCAAACAAAAATGAAAATGTGGTTATTTTTAAAAGATAATAGTTACGTAAGGTTTTACATGTTCCTCCCTGTCTGTCCTGTTCTGCTTTGTTCTCATGTATCTAACAGTTGGCGATAACTCGTGTGTGTGTGTGTGTGTTGGCCTGTGAGGTCATGTAGAGGTCAGAAGAAAATAAAATAAATAAATAAATCACTACTAAATGTTATTTAATGTACTACATACTATAGAAATGTACCCGTTTCTATGAAATGTATTACCAGTTTTTATACATAAGTAAAAATATTAAATCAGCAAAACAAAAGTGGGTTTTAAAAATATCTATTACATGGGCAAAAACTTTGAAATCCAAGTGTGTTTTTGTGTGTGTGTGTGAGCGTGTGCGTGTGCGTGTGTGAGGATGTCTATTGACAGATCTTACATTAGGTGAAATGAATCATGAGTACTTTTCAGGCATGAAAAACAACTTATAGGTAAAAATAAAAAAAAAGTATTGATGCAAACTAATGTACTGTTCACCAGCTGCTATTACAAACAAATTTGTTCTTGAATCCTACTTTCCAACTTCTGACAAACCCTGTGGCATTCACCAAGATCTCTGAACTTTGGATTTGTGCTTAGCCAACCATGAATTTTTCAAACACCAAAGAGGAATCTTGTAACATGATTAAACAAAATCAACTTGTTTCTTCATGGTTGTTTTCAGAAAAAAAATACAGTATAAGTCTTAGACTTAATAAGTATTAAGCCTAAATTAATATAGTTTAGTTAGTGTTGGAAATTAGAATAAAGACTGACACATTTTATCCAGCGTTGTAATTCCTAAAACAACAGCTAACTTCAGTGCTCTTGCATTATAACCAGTTGTAGCCTATGTATGGTTTTCTTTGCCTCAAGACACTGCTGGACAGCAACAACTCCAGAAATGCACATAATAGATATGTGCCATCGAACTAGTGTTGAACGAGAAGTTTTAAGGTTGCAAAATTGCATAATACACATTAACATATTGCAGCATGAACAGAACATATAAATGAGAAGGCTATTTTGTCATTGAATATAAATGTGGTTAAACATGCTGCAACTTTCAGTGTGCTGTTCATTTAGACATGTGAGGAAGAGCAACAGTTCTGAATTATTACTTATTTCCCCTCTCTACGTTTAAGTCAGTCACTCAAACAGATTAGACTTGCTGACCAGCTACAAATCCCAGCTAAAATATGACATGTTAACAGATCATCTTTCGACTTACCTTCAAAAAACTATCAGTTAAGGGAATTGGTGCCATTCTTTCTACCAAGTTTTTGGCCACTTTCATTGCCATTTCTCTCTAAAATGCACTCTATTTTTATTCTGATGGATAATGTTGCAGAGTATCTGCATAGATCATTCATTGTTTCTGGCTGCCAAGCCCCCTTGTTGACACTGCCTCCATGATCCATCAATGAATTAAACTATTGCATGACTGTGTGTGACTAGTGAGAGCTGCTTTTTAGGTGAGCAGGATGTTTATTTATGAAATATAAAGCTAGTTGGTCCATCCTTTCAATTTGCAGGAGATTGGAATTAACCAGTCTAACAAAAGTCTAACAAAAGTTACAAGTAAAAAAAAAAAAAAAAAAGTCTCAAATTGCCTATAACTTCAGAACAAAATGTAAATAGATCTTTAAGATCTACTTAAAAGATCTGTTTTGCCATATTTGTTAGTAGCAGTGATACATTCATCCATCTGTCACTGTACAGAAATTTTTAAAAACGCTTAGAAGAAAGAAACAAAACGACCATATGGATGTCACTACACCCAGATTACCGCTTGCTTTTTTTTTCCCCAACAGAGAGATGGTTGAAGCTGGTCTTTGTCAAAACACAATATAAACAGACAAACACACATGCGTCATACATGCTCTACATTTCAAAAACCAATATGCAGCGATAAAGTAATCTTATAATTCAGCAAAGCACTTTACAAGATTGTGTTACCAATGAAATGTCCTTCAACCTCCATGATGTCATATTGACTGCCGTAATATACTTTTATTTTTCTTTGTCCTTTTGTCTTTCTGAGCTATACCTCCTTCTTGCTCCGTCTAATTACTTTAATAACTAGATTAAAAGGCCAGGGTTTACCCCCACGATCAATCAACAAAATGGAAAGTTGAATTAAATATGTTGTATGCTTCTATAAACCTCTGCCCTTGTTTTTACCTGTCCCATTATAGTTATAACCTCAACCCAATTGCAGTTAGATATAGACGTGTGCACACCGTCACATTTTGACAAAATGGATAACCACAGCTTGCTTTGGTTTTGTCCCAAGACACAGGTCATTGTGTATCTACCCCCAGAGTAAAAATGGTCTCAGTAAGTTGAATGAAAGGACAATAACATGCTCCTGAACTTTGCCTGTCCCATTTCATTGTCTTTCAGTCCAACACAAGTGCTCTTTTCACAAAAGTCTGGTTTAGTCCACCCCCCCCCTTGAGTATGTTAAAACAGGAGGCCATTTTCAGGGTTTTATTGGGTGTCCTGTTTTTCCAACGTACCTCCTGTGATTTAGGTAATATGCCTGAAATAAAGAGTTCTAAGGGTAAGAGGCAACTCAGATTTTATGGTGCCCCCTCTTAAACGGAAAAAAAAAAGTGAAATAGACAAATGGCAGACCTGGACATGTACTCTGAAGACCAGACTTTATTGTAATGGCTCTGAGAGGGCCGCTGTCCACGGCCCTATTTTCTGTCCGCTGCCCCATTTTCCAGAGTCTATGGCTGCACTTTGACATCACACTTACACAACTTTCCTATGAAGCAATGGTTCTTTACCTCCAATGTCATCTCTACTGAAATGTGGAAAATGGATAAGGCTTTCGAGCATGTGAGGGACTGAAGAGGGTGAGAATTTATGGTAGGCTGGGTGAGGTGAGCTGGTTCTCCGAGAACTCTGGCAGTCTCATAGCACCTCTACTCTCCAAGTTAAACAATCTGGTTTAGTTTCCTGAGTGCGACTGTGGTCCAATCACATCAGCTAAAAGTACACACAAGACTGTATGTACTTGTGTCCGCCTAAAACAGTGTTTTTCCACACATAGTTTGTTCACTCACCCTGTTAAATATAGGTTTACTAATATCTAAGGACAGTCTGTGTGATTTAGACATAAATTGTTCTGGTCAGTTCATAATCCAAAAATTTGTATAGGATAAGCAAATTTCAATTATGGGAAGCAATTAAATAACAACAGCCAAAGCCCTATATTCATAGTCTTTAAGTAAGTCTTTAATTTATGTTCATGTGTGAATGGACGTGTGTAACTAGATTAACATTCACAGCTGAAAACAAGCATGAACTCACTGTCCAAATATTTAACTTTAATCACTTGTGCTCTATTTCATTGATCTATGCATCTTTGTTTGCACTTATACTTGTATTCTAATTATATCTTTAATCACTGTTTTTTTGTTTATTCACCTACACACATTTTTTTTTTTATCTAAACCTACATTGTATTCATGACATGCATGATAACAGGAAGGGGATTACAATAATTAATGTAACCAATATTTTTTTCGACCAAATTTAATGTGTGTCAAGTGTGAGCTCCTGTCCTTGTTCGTGTTCACTAAACATTTGAGTTCATATGTGTTTTACTTTTTTTTTTTACTAATTAGACCTGTGACATGGGGAGGGATTTTTGCTGGAGCTCGCACCTGCAGCTGAAGAAATTAAATAGGTTCCTTGGCACTCTTCCAGTTCTTTTACAGGACTCTTTTGCCATTCCAAGTGTACAGTTTACAGTTTTAATGATCTGTATTTTTACTGAATCCCCGTTTTACCAGTGCTGGCTAATGAGAGGGATCGAGACTAAAGCTAGAGCAATTGGTGGTGCTGATAAAAAGAGTTTGTAGCTGTGTTGCACATGCTGTAAAAGGAAGAGGGAAAAGAAGAAAAGATTAGTTGTGTGTGTGTAGTGGGGGTTGTAGCTGTCAGTGTGTGTGTGTATGTGTGTGTGTGTGTGTGTGTGTGTAAGTATTGATATCCTATTAACTGATATTAAATCAGTTAATAGGTAATCAATAAAATGTGCATAACTGAATGACTATGTATTGTTCTGTTGCATCATTCTATCAGAATAAATCTAAATGACACAATTACTGGACTAACTTAACTTCAAACAGAATTATTACACTCCGTGAGGTATTTTATTTCTTTTTCAAAAAACTACACAAGGATCAAGGAAGGGTGAAAATGCTGACCACTGAGTTCTCACTATCCATGTGCATGACTAATTGACTATCAATTAGTTGAAACAATGCCCAACCTCATCAAATTTATTAAAAAGTCAACTTTCTGTTTGGAGAGAGTGATGTTTCAATATGCCGATATGGTGCCGTAAACACCATATCGGCATGAGTGACATGTTTGAGGTTGAGCTAGAGAGAGGGAGAGAGAGAGACACACGGCACGTCAGCTAATCTGACACAGTGCAGGTCTGAGAGCAAGTCAGATGCAGCAGAGAAAGTTGAGCTTGTTGTTGCTCTCGAGGCCACAAGAGCATACTTTTTTTTTTTTCTTTTTCATCTGGTCAATTCACACGTGAAAAGCTTCAACTGCAACGTGGTGACCTAGACATGTACAGGTCACCACAATGCATGCAATTTCTAAAACATAGACATTGCATGCAACAATGTCTATGTTTTATGTGCAATGAACCTGGTTATTTAATATTGAATTAGAAACTTGATCCGCAGCAGGGCAGGCAGTGCACATGGCTGAGTCCATGTGTTTAAATGCCACATTTTAAAAAGAATTATACTATCTCACCACCTAGATCAGCTGTTTCAATCTGTTCAATCTGCATCGGCAAAAATGCGGAAGCGGCAGCCATCCTCTTCTTGCTTTTCTGTGTAAACCACACCCCCCTCAAATGTCTGACCGAACACTCAATACTTCTTGGAGCCCCACAAGAAGAAGGTTCTGTTATACTGATGAGTCAAGAACTGTCTTCAACCATGCCCACAAGAACAGAATGATGCTTTTTTTTATTTTCTTAGGCCCTCAAAAAAAAAGAAATAAGGTCTTGCTTTGCTACAAGCTTCAGAAATAAGCACCATGCAGCTCCTGCAGGTACAGCAGATTCCTGTGCTATCACCTCTGCTGGTTAGTGAATGGAGCAAAGCCGCTGCCTCACCCAGGAGGAATCACCTGGTCTCTGCCTCCTGACCTCGGTTTGGAGGCAGAAGCAGGAAAGTTTATCAGTTTTTTTTGTTGGAGTTTTTACTGATAGTGAAGGCAACAGACGGAAGCTGCACAGTTACTCAACCATCACAGTATTGTTGAGATTCTGGAACAAAAAGATCAGATAGAAAGATGACAAGAAAAAACTGGTTTTGTTATTGAAGAACGGTGGATGAAGTGTTTAGCTCATCTAGCATAGCAGCTGGCCCATAACTGCAACTAGCCAAGTTTCAATCCCAAGGTCTCTGTGACCCATTTTTGGATGTACCTACTGTACAATAAAGAACACTGAAGCCCAATGATTGATTAAAACAGCTGTATGTGACTTTTTTAAGCATATGTTACATAACCTATGCTACTGCCTTGTGTGCTAACTGGCTGCATGAACTATGCAAAGCCTAATACAAAGCCACACAAAGCCTAATATTTCTTAGATCTCATACCGGGTCAGACGTTTTCTAAAAGCCAAAGATAATACGATACTATAATTACTAAGGCACTAACATCATTCCAAAAACATTGCTTTGCTCAAAACTGAGGAACTCTCTAACTGTGAGACTTCCATGGAACTGCTTTGAGTCAGATGGGAAGTTCTGATAGAAATGTGTTCAACCCAGAATTGCTTGGATCAGATGTAGGTCTATATTTAACTGTTGTGTGTTAGAAACAGAAATGGTCCTGTATTCATTATTAGATCTGTGGTTTTATTTTTTTTTTCCTTATGTGTCTCTATTTTTCATTCAGTAATATTTAACGCAGTGCCACCTCTGGTGGGGAGGGGAATATGTTGTGCAAAAGGTATAATTCGCTTGAGGAGGGCAGCATAACCTGTTGGTAGCTAATTCATAAGAATATTTTTCTACTGATAGAATTTGTACTTTAATCACCACAAATTGGTTTAAGTTGCTTTAAATAAACTAAACTAATATATTATGTCAGGTGGAACTATCCTGCTCAGCTGTTATAGCAGCAAAAGTAATAGCAACACTGCTCATATTTATTGACAACAGTGAAAACAAAATCACACCAGCACATCTCAGACTTCAACTGCTTTCCTTCAACAATTAGGAAGCAGATCTGGGCTATTTTAAGCCGTAGGAAGCAGTCACTTTGTGTTCAGTGTCTTTGGACTGGAGGCCACTCTGACTGGCTGCCATTGAATGTCCATACTGAGATGTGTTAAAAGAGTATTTACTGAAAAACAACAGGGTGTTTTGTGACCGAGAGTAATAAATCTAAAAGCACACACGAGTGATAATGAGCACTGGCTGACTGTTTACTCTGACTTCATCTGGTGCTGTCATCATGTGGTTACAGAAAGCAGGCTAGCCTATGTTACTTGTCTCAACATACGGGCACACACACATACATAGAGAAGAAAAATGCACGGACACATTGTTCCAGATCACTACACCCACATAAAGTCCCAAAACAACATAAAAGGGGCCGACATGAAAAACGAGCTGTTTTCCGTAAAGAATTAGCTGACGGCCTTTGGCCAAATAAGCTTTGTTTTAATTTCCTGAACATGTAATAGGCTGTGCACGAAATTAAGTATCCATATGGGTCGAGTCTTATTCCCTTATATTAAATAGACGCCAACAAATGACCCCACCTCAATAAATAACATCAGTCTCACCACATAACTCCTTGCTGTTGCATTTACGGTCAATTCGGTTTCAATAATTGACTTTACTTCTATTAAACGTGGGGAAATAAAAGCCACTGTCTTTTCTTGTCATGAAACCTGTCATTCTAATGAAGTCATTAACTTTTCCTCTCTGATCAGAGAGAGAAAAACCACAACCTGTTAATGAAAATGAACATTTCTCCACTGACGGGCTGAAAAATCTTAGCGAAAAGGACATTCATCCTCTCCTGGTTTATTCTGCTTCATCACAATATTTAATGCCTTATTATCTCAAATTATCTCCTATGGTTTCCAGTTGGCTGCAAGGATCACTTGACCTTCTCTGACTCTGCTCTCCTCTGTTGCTCTGACTAATGTACGTTAATATTCTGGGCTCACCCACACTAAAGAGCGCTTCCTGAAGGCGAAAACATGCCTCACTAATATCTACCTTGTTGGCCCCTGTGTCTTACCATAACACCGGCAAGGTTGGAATCTTTATTTTCTGCTCGGTTTCACGTCTTTATAAAGTTCACCCTCAAAGGTGGCTCATTTTAGAATCATGGGCAGATTATTTGCAATTTGATGGTGAAAGAATGAATAAAAGAATGCACTAAATCATCATGTGTTGCCGTATATCTTACACAATAAACAAACTTCTTTCTTTATTCATTTTATCTGACAAAATCTTCATTAATAGGCAGGCAGGAAGATACTTTGATAAAAAAGGTGAACATGTATACATATATGAAAGTTGTTCATTGTAATGGGTTTAAGACGCGTTTCAACTGATAAGACTCAATTCCAAGCTAGATGTTTTTTTCAGGAAATGTTAGTATTAAGAAAAGACAGGGATGTTGTTCTTGGTCCAGTCTTTTGATTGCCTCTCTAACCACAACCCCCTGATACACTGGTCTGTAAGTATCATCAGGCCCATACAAATCATTAACTTTGTCAGCCCGAACCCCCAAATGTAAAGAGTGCTGCATCGGCAAGCTGTGTTTTAGTTGGACGCTGATCAAAACTGGGTTCATGCAGGCATAACTGCATATATATCACTTCTCTCTTAAGCGCTGCATCCTCATTATTTCTGCTTATAGCTGCTGCAGTGAGAGAGAGAGGAGGTGGCTCTGACTGGTTCTTACCCATTAGCTACAAATGTGAGATGAGGATTCTTTCTAAAAAAATTTTGTCATTCTGATGAGAAAACTTTTTAATTGCAGCAAATAAGTTTCACAATTTGGAAAAAAACTCCGGCCTTGATACTGTGCACCCCGTCGTCATGTGAATAACAGTAATCCAAGAAGGTGGATGTTTAATTTAAATGTATGACACCATGAAATTCTCATGAAAATATGCAAAATAGCTACACAGTTTACAAAACAATATGTTTACACTGTTCTCTTCTGCTATTCAGCTCCCGTTGCACTACCGGTGTCATCCTCTGATCACATTTGTCTTGATGTCCCACTTTTAACCTGAACAAAAATGTTAGGTGGGATTTTGGGGTGATGGATTGCTGGTGTTCATGTCTGAGATGTCTGGTTTAAGTCTGGTCCTTTCCCAACTGTTTCCTCAGTCTGCTTGGTTTTCTTCCTCTGCCATTATCTAGCAGTTAAAAATACGTGGTTAGTTTTAAATGATGGAAAACATATAAGTGGGGTTTGGAAAATTTACATTATCACAGACAGCAAGGTTTTGCTCTTTGGCTGATGCTACACTTTGTCACATAAATGACAAATAAAACAAAACAAAACAAAAAAAAAAAAAAAAAAAAAAAAAAAACATGTCAGAAAAGACATTAACACCTTCAGTCTATTTTTCTTGTCAAAGTATACAGCCATTTTTAAACCAGTTTGAAAAAATTACCATATTTATTGGATTATCTTGTTGGCATCAAACTTGATATCAATGTAATTAGTTAAAATGATAATTAAATGACCATTTTTATTTATACTGCATTATAAACAGCTAGCAGGTTCATCCCAAATTTATGATGAGCATTTTTACAGTGAACTGGCTCAAACCAGAACAAATTCAACTGGAACACAATTCAAGCCGGAGTTTTATAAACAAACAGTCAAAAATATTTAGGTTTAAACAATTTGAGTGAAACTGAATGGAAAAAGTAGCACACATGAAAAGTATGAGTTTGAACTTCCTTCAGCAGGCCTGAAGAACCACTTTGCAGGAGCACTTTAAAATATAAGAAAGTCTGGCTCCTTGCAAACACAAAATGAAGCGATGGAGAAATGCTCAAGATGTTTTCACAACACATTACTGTTCTTTTGTCTCGTGTTGCCAAAGTGCTGGTATTAGGTGTGCTTCCAACCTGGCAGGGTGCTGTGGGTTCCCTGCACCTGGAGTTTATGGTTTTCCTACAGCAGCAACATACCCCTCACCTTGCAGGCTTAGGGTGATAAATCAAATGGAGTGATAACAATCACAACCCTCCCAGCATAAATCCCTTTTTAATCACTTCCAACAATCCCAACAATACCACCAGAAAGGCCCTATTTTAGGGAATGACTTCAGTTTCCCAGCACATTAGAAAGGACCGGGACAGTGGAATGTTGTATTTTTTTTCCCGCCTTTTTCTTTTTTTTTTTTTTTGTCCTCAGAAGCGTTATACTCACCATACTCTTGTACTGATATCTTTAATGTTAAACAGAAGAGAACTGATTTGCTGTTATCTTTGTGGCTGTCCTTGTTTTTTTTTTTTTGTTTTTTTTTAACTAATGTTAGTGTTTAATTAAAATTCCATATTCTACTTTTTTGTTTTCTTTTTTTTTTATTAAGCTTTCTGTCACAAATTTCAGTTGCACTCTTGATGGTAAAGATTCTGTTTTCAAACATACTTTGAGGTAAAACACAAAAAAACCCAGTTGCGTTTCTTATTTATTACCTTAACCCAGGCTGGAAAGTCCTGCTACGTCATTCCAATCCAGTGATTTTCTGTCTGTTCTGTGGGGTTGTACCCAAATGTCTTTAAGCATGATGCTGACATGGCAACACAACCACCATGGGAGGAAATTATGATTTCTTCAAAAGCATTGCTTTAAAAAGGTAAATCTTTAAAGGAACTCCTAATCCTTTAAACAACATTGACTATGTTCCGTACATTAGTTTCCATGTTTGGAATTTTGTTCTCATTAAAATAAATCACTCATTTATTTTGCATAAAATTAGCCAAAATCTGAACCCTGCTGAGTGAAGAATCGGTGAAAGTTCTCCTCTGTTACGGATCCTGTTTTCTGCTTTAAAGTCAGAGCATCAGCTTTCAAAGTCATGCTAATGAAAGTCAAGTAGGCTGAGCACCATATCCATGAAAAATATACAGCCTGCTTTAAACAGTAATTTCACCGTTTCACAGGGTTCGTAACTTTCAGCTTTCCTTGCAAATACAGATCTCTACTTCTCCTTTATTTGTTCATTTAGTTTTCATCACTCAATGTTCAGATGAGCTCAATCTGGAATAAAAGTATGGTGGGATTTATTCAGGTTACAGGAAGAGTTTGGGATGCAGTGATATTTGTCTGCTTGACCACAAGGGTATTGACTCAATAAGGTCCTTCATCTGTGGATTTCAGCAAAATCTTATTTTTACATTAACAGATTACAGTTGTCATGGTAATGTACTCCTCTATGTTAATTCTGCCCAAAACACTACTTTATTATCCCATATGTAACATTCCCTGAGAGAAGAAAGTAACAAATCTATTTTCTTTCAATTCCTAACAAAAGTGCAAATTAAAAACAATCCTGATTGTCGTATTTGATGTAGGTTGCAGCTGATTTTCAACCAAAAAATTAGCTGAAGTAAAGATGTTCCAGTCTAGAGTTTGGAATGGATCTCTTTATAATATTCTATTGTCAATTAATTTTACAGTGTGTGCTAAACTTGCATAATAATGGAAATAATACTACTTGAAATACCTATTTATGTTTGAGAGTAAAGCCCATAATAAACAGAAGGTTAAAAACTAAAATTGAAAAGCTAAAAGGACTGCAATGCTCTGCAAAACCAGTTGCATTCTGTCACTTTCCCTTTTCATCCGCTGTTCTTGTTGTTTAAGAAAATGTGTTTTCCACATGTACACTGAAGTGGAACCAGGTTTAATTGCTATGGTTCACACAGCCAGAAGACATCACTATGTGATCTGCTTCCATAGCTATTTTTTTCCTAAAAGAAAATTAAGATCTGACAGCCTTGGGTTACGATTACATGAGGATGTTATCCACCAAAGCACACAGGTAGACTGAGGGCATCTATTCAATCCCGAAAGATGACACACCTAAAAGGCAAAACGTTTGCGAACATATGTGTTTTATATAATCAGTTTTATTAGTATTAGTATTTTTCTTTCATTTTGTTTTTTTTTTCTTTAATTTAATTGTTTTTTTCTTAATTAATTTTCTTTGTGTTAATGCAGAGTTAATTTGAAGATTTTTTTTGTTTGTTTGTTTTACAGTGCAAAATGCAGTGATGTGTTCTCGAGCTGATGAGTTACAGAGTAGCAACCTTAAACTTTTTGTTCACTACATATAAAATACAAGGGCCTCACCTGAACAGGGTTTACAACATTTGGCAATGAGCCTGTGGATAAAATCCCAATGCCTGTTTCCTATATGACCGTGACTCCAGAAGATACACTCTGAGGGGCGAGCCCGCAGAGACATGAGCACTTATGTGCATCTTGGAGGCATATGGCTGAGATCGTCTGGAGTATAATAAGATCAAGGTCCAAAAATCTCACGTTCCTGCTTTAGAGTGTAGCAAATGTGTGAGAGTGAACACTTCAGTTTGACCTGAAATAGCACACACTTTCACTGTTTGCATTTTGCACATTGAATATGAAGAATGTGGAAACTCAATGGGCTTTGATAAATTCATTATTGACAGTGACGTCTTTGGGTTGCTGCAATGTAAAATTACCTCTAGCAGAAACGCTAAAGTCAGACTAATCTTAACCGATGAAAGATACAACATGTTATGTTCTGTAAAGTGTTGGAACGGAAGGCATATGAGCTCATTTTATTGTTTTTTTAACTCAACATCAAGTCTCGTTCATTATTAAGTGGATTTGTCTTTAGTCATTGTCATGATAATGTAAGGTAATACTTCAGAAGAAAAGTCTTTAACATTAAGTCATGCATTATGACTAGTCATGATAAATATGCATACAATCTTTTATATTATAATAATATTAAAAATTAATATTTTCACATTTTTACATGTCAGTGAGGATCTTTTGTGTTGGTTGACAAAACAGATAAAGTCTGTCAGTGTAAGTTACATGTCTGTATTTGGCAGTATTGCACAGTTATATGTCTTGTATATGCGATGAGATTCTCAAGTATTAATGGTGACTACAGCAGCTGGGTGTAAAACAGCATTTATGACAGAAAAATCTTAAAGCCATCAAGTTTCTCGTGCTTCAGAATGCACAAAAAAGACAAACTGGAATATTTACAGTCGAAAAAAGACATAATGGACTATTTAACTTTTTGAAATTAAGCTGTAATTACTGCTGTTGCCGGAGAAAGAAAAAAAGTTCTGAACTGTAAATTTAAATATAGAAATAGTCATTAAAAGTGGTTTTACATTTTTGTTTTATTTAATATTTCTATTTGTTGATTTTTTTAAATAAAATCACATAATGTACAGCTCTTGTTTTTACAATTTTTAAGTTTCTTTTTCCTCTCACTCTTAATTACATGCTGAGTACTGTGTGTGCAGATAATTCAAATTACATACTTGTATGAAATACTAATTTAGAGTAAAATTAATTCATACTCCTTAGTGCGTTATTATGATTTAATTTAATGCATTTCTACAGGGTGTAATTGCCATAGTTTCCTTCTTCTATTTGTCTTTACTTTGTTCTAGCTCTTTTATCTTCACATCAAATTGTTCTGAGTAGTTAAAATGATAGGATCATAGAATAAATAATAACCATATTTCTTCTTTTAAAAATTGACAGTTTAAACATAATTTGGTTAAATTTAACAATTAGGAAAACATAAAATTTGAATGAAAAATGAAAAATATCCTAATGAGTAAAGTGACATTTACTGTTACAAATATATGTAAGATTAAAAATTTTGCTGGAATAACACCTAAAAAACAATGTTTTCAGAAGATGTTTTACATAATGTAAATGCATAATATAAATGAAATTGTGGTACCACACATTTTAATTATGCAAAAACGAGACAGGAGTTTCCATGATGTGGTGTGATTATACAAGGGTGCTTGTTCAGGAAAGCCACAATGATGTTTCTCATGGCTTTAGTGCTGATTATCATTAAATTTAGGTCAATCTATTGTGTGGTAAATGCAATACGTTTTAATAAAAAGAAGAGAATGAAGACAGCTCAACAGAGAAGCACAAACATTAATTCTTCTTTAAATCGTAATATAAGTACCTTAGACCATGTAAAATCAAATGAGGGGGTGGCAGCAGTAGAATTTCCCTTGTGTTTTTTCTTTTTCTCCTTCTTGCTAGAATTAGATCAGAATTCGGTCCTGTCCCGCCGCAGAGTGAACCTAACGGTCCTCTCCAGAGCTTCAGATTAAATTACAAATCTTCACACTCCCAGAACCCCCACCACTACCCTACCCCGACGCTCTGTCTCTCCCATGCAGATGTGACACTTTCCAGAGACTGAGTTTTCTCATAACACATCTACGCTGTTGGGGACACAGCACAGTTTGGAGGCCATAACCTAGAAAATGAAAAGAAAGTTTTCCCCGGTATTTCACTCTCAAACATACACAACACAAAAAGTTGGTGCAGTTGAGCTCATTGTTGGTAGCATACAACTTAAAACTTCATGAGTCAAGCACAATGTAATAAGAAAAAATGTAATTGGTAAAGACATCCAAGAGGTTGTCTTGGGAAATTCAGGCAGTTTAGTCCACGAGACTGATTGTCTCACAGATATCCTTCAAGCGGATTATGAGTCAGTGCACTGAGCCACTGTTATGATTTTCCAATATATGTTGCAAAGGCGCTTGCCAAAATTTGTATGTACTATTCGTTCCTGTAAAAGTAAATAAAGTCAAATCATCTTAGGACCATTACTGGTCAAACTGAACAAGAACAGTTTGCAAGAGCCAAATCCTCTATTTATGCACAGTGCAGAGGTTGAGGTTTTATATATGCCCTGCAAGTACAGTATATTGATCTAAAAAATTTCAACTCATACATTTTTTCCCAATGTAGTGTATAATACAGATTTCTTACAGATAAGATGTAAACATGGAGAGTTGCTTGGAAATAAAGTTCAAACTAAGCATGCAGGTGGTTTATCTCTGTCCATATCTTTGAGGAGGATGATCTGAAAGACATTGGTTTAGGGTAGGATGGATTACCACCATGCGGTATTCATCAGACAAGGGAGGCATGCTTAGCATCTTTTACAGTATTATTTGTCTCCAGGGCTGTTGGATTACCTCTTACACTTACTGACATACACAAAACCTCCCAATTATCATTTCCTCCTCATACACATACAAATATCCATCTGCCTTACTCCTCTTTTATTTCTCCTGTAAGCATGAAGCAGAAATATAAAATGTGCCAAAATGAATGAGAAAACAGGATTTGGGCGAGGAAGTGTATTTAGATCTTACTCAGAAAGAAGAATTCTCTTGGCTGTACAGTGTTTCCACCTACAGCTTCACTGTACACATAAATAGTTGCCCACATCTTGTTTTTTTTTTTTTTGAGTTCTTCAACTAAAGCCTGTGCATGAGCCAGACTGGTGAATTCTTGGAAAGCAAACTTCTCCAAAAACTGTATTGCCTTATTCAGCGTGATGAATGTGCATGAATGTTCATGAATGTGCATGTTTGGACAAAGTACCCAGATCTTCTGTACATTTTTAAAGATTCATGCAGCATCTAATTAAATATATATTTGCTGTACATAACCAAGTGACCTGTTTAGAAGCAGCTTGTCATTATCAAAATAAGACAAGAGATATTGTTTGTGAAAATAAAATTAGAAGACTCATCAGTTGCTTGATGAAAAAAAAAAAAAACAAACTTTGATGGCCTTTATGCATTTGCAGAAAGTATTGATGTGAAATGGACATATCAATAGGTGTATATCATACAGGCAAATATTATAAACATTTAAAATATTATAAACATTTTATATGATAAACATTTTATCATTTTAGGGGCATAGCTACTAACGCCAGCCAGCTCAAGCTTGGTTTGTGCTATAGGTCAACAGTTACTGCAACGGTCAAGGAAAAAGAAATCACTTCGCTTACAAAAAATAATAGCAATAATGTCAAGCCCCAACTAGTATCCTTTTCTCTTACTCTGTTTTTAAGATAAAAGATGAACAAATACAAATAACCACAAATAGAAAATGTCCATGCATCCTCATTGTGGCTTTGCCGTGTTGGGCGTACCCGGCTACTGTTACTAGCAACACTTTCAGCTTTCTCACTAGCAAACTGTTAAAAACATGCCTAAAGCTGAAAAGAAATGTCCTTACCACAATAAACCTACAAGGGAGGGGAAGATTTGTTACAACACAGAAATACTTATATGTTAGATTGTTAAAGTCTGTTTTTTTGTTGTCCAAGCAGTAAATGAAGTTTAGGTTTCTATGTGTTGCCAGCTGTTTCAGTCTCAGATGTCAGTGTTTAGAGTTTGGTGTAAGATCCTACACCTGCTGTGTATTTCAAAACTACCAATCAATAAATGTTCATGCAGTCGTTTTACTAACGGATGGATTAAAACCTACCTCGCTGGAACTACTCCATCGTCATGAAAATCTGTATGATTAATGATTAAAATTGATCGTTCTGATAATCAGATTCCAAAATCCGATATACGATCTGTTCATCTGTGTGGATTAGTTTCAAAATGACAAAATTAATAATTAAGTTTATTAAAGGAAAAGACAAATGTCTAAATATGCAAGATTAAATTATTTATTACATCTTGCTCAAGCAAAAGGAGCAGTAAAGTTATGAAAGCAATCAAATTTAAATCAATGAGACAATTTTTCCAACATAAAAAATTATGGTTAAACAGTAATACATTACAACTATTTCCAATGATCAAGAATCGATCAAAATCCATCATCATCAAAAAAAAAAAAAGAAAAAAAAAAAAGAAAAAAAAAGGTAATCTTACATCAAAGTAAAATGTTCAAAATGGGACTAAGTAGCACAGATTTCTGCTCACAATGCACTTAAGGGCACACAGACAACAGCTTTCACACTATTTGGCTCGGTCAATCCATTTAGTCTCCATGGATCAAATTTACTAAAGCACTTTCTGCCATGCTGAGCTGCAGAGTCCCAGCATCAGCACCACTCTGTCTTCTTGCTGATATTTCCAAATTACACTTCCATATTCAAAAACGCTTTACTCATTTCTCCAACTGTCGCTGAAAAGGTAGTCCTCCAGAACCACAAAGGAAAGAACTCATATCAGGTCCTTAACTGGACTAACCCAAATATGAAAATATGTATTCCAAGTTGACCTTCTAAGAGAGCAGATGGGGATGTGTAATAAATGATTAATAAATAAATAAATACAATCATATAGAAAAGAAATCTGAGGAAGTGTATTTTTAATTACAATAAGCAAAACAGTTTACAAAAACTTTACTGGATTGGAAAGGGTAACCACCCTGAAACGTTTGAAAAGAGTAAACACTCCTGAATGTTGTGAGTGGACAACTCTTGGACTCAATAAATGATTACAATGTGAAAGAAATGCTATGATCTGCACCTGGGAGTGTCATCCACTGTCCCATTCATCTAGCTCATGCGTTGCAAATGCAGCCATCTTTACTTCTGCTCGCAAACGGCCTAAAAATGTCCTTTGTTTTCAAACTGGGGTCAGCCAAAACCACATCACCTGGAGAAGTTTCCGCAGACGTTGGCTAGTACCTGGAATGTGTTTATCCAAGTATTCACAGCACCAAGATGGAAACAGAAGAGGGAAATCTGCTGGGTAATGTTCATTTGTCAGATCACAAAGCTGCTGCTGCAGCAAGTACACAATGTGGAGAAAAAAATTATGAAAAGCAATTTATTTAAAAGGAGTTCTGTGTGAATGTATTTTTAAAAAAAATAATAAAAATACTTGTGTTTCAAACACATACGTATTTGACACTTCATGAGCTCAAGGAGCTTTTAAGGCTTCAGTTCCAGAACACACTCAGCTGAGCAAGTATTTAAAACCTTAATTCCCAGAATTTGCCCTCTTTAACTATTTAAATTATATCAGACTTTCTAATTTGCAAGTCACCTGTTATAAGGTCAAATTTGTCAATGCTTCAATGACAAAGACTGCAGCACCGTGTCCTCTGGAGTTTCATTACAGAAACCAGGACATTACCTGTAGATGAATAAATGGGTGAATAAACCATATTTAGTTAAAATTCTCAGCATCTTTCATTTTAAAGGCATAATGTGTGAATAAAAACATACGATATGATCTGTTTTATTTTAATCTTTGTAAAATACCTACTTGCTAATGCTCATCCACCACTGATAGAATTTCATATGCATACTTCTGCTGCACTGTGAGGTGTGTGTGTGTGTTGGCTGCTGGGAGAGCAGATGTTGGACCAAACTACTAAGAGGATCTTATTTTTTCCTAAACTTTAAAATATTTTTCTTTTCATCCGGTCTGCTCGAGGAAATTTCAGCCAGTCAGCAGTCAGTGGCCTTCACTGCATAACAAATGTTGCCACAGCACACAAAGCTTTATCTCTTCTATAAGCAGCAGCACATAAACTAGCAGTTAAAAGTTAGATACTCCTTTCACATAGTTAACAAAACAAATTCAGGTCTGCCTTTTTTTTTTTTTCTTTTCTCTAGGTGTAAAGTAGCTGTGTTGTCAGCCAGGCAGGCTGCAAGGAATCCTTCTGTGGACATTTCCAGCAATTTCATCAAGGTCTCATACCTAAAGCCCAACATTCCTGATACTACTTTCAACATTTTTTGGCATTGATTAAAGCTCAGGTATACACAATCAAACCATTTCTGTTGGTATAAGGGAAACCTAATCCCGAACCCAATGGCCTGTCTACCCTGCAGCAACACCTGGTCTTGCACCAGCTACGGCTGGACTCAAACTATTCTCAGATGAGCCCCAAGGACATTGACTGGAGCACTGTGGCAAGCATAAACAGAAAGACATAAGACTCACATAACCTGACCTTGTGACGGTTCTGTAAACGTAAGACTGGAGTGGAAACCACTGCAAAACAAAACTTCAGCAAGAATTTTTATTACATGGCTGCATATTGTTGAATAAAAACCTATAGTTTTAAAGTACAGACATGGTATGGTCGGATATGCTGTAGGCTAGAATGGTTGCAACCTTGAGAGATACAATATAATTTGATTTGCCGTGAAAACAGACTGCTTGTGAGTGGGGGGGGGGGGGGGGGGGGCGGGAGCAACGATCCGTGCTATTAAATCAATAAAGATGTTATTAACTGTAAGTAGAGTAAAACTGCTAATACTTGCTAACTGTCTGATGATATCACAGAAACCTTTCAGCAAATCAAAGTTTCATTAATCTTAATGGTAGAAAGATAAAGAACTTGCAGAGAAAGTTTGGTCAGTCTCCTATTCTGTGTGCTTTGTACAAACTGTGTGCAGACAATATTTTAAATCGCATTTTGACATTAGCTGCAAAGCATGCTGCTCATTCTGCCTATATGATTATGGCCCCATGTTTGACCTTGTTATGTCCTGTTTAAAGATAGTTTGTATGAGTTTGGTTTGTGCCTTTGCTTCTGTATTATTAATTCTCAGCCTGTGTCTTCACAGCAATGCATCCTTGTCCATGAAGCTGATGAAAACTGACAATATTGGCTCAGAGCCTGATGGAACAACAAGGCGTCTTATTGCAAGATGTTGTAATCTTAGTTGAGAGGCCTTTGAAAATGTATGGAATACTTCTAATGTAGCACATGTGAGAACTGCCTGCAGGCACATTAATGGAGTAATGCACAGAGTAGCTGTTAGAGTGACTCCTAATTTAATGTGTGATTTGCTTGTTGAAAGAATTCCCATTTCCATCATTAAGTAAGACTTAAGAATACTGTTCAAACTTTCCTATGCAGAAAATGTCACTGATTGACTGCTTTTTAATTGTTTTTGTCTGTATTTTCAGCTTGACCCACATGAAGAGAAAAAAACAAAACAAAAACTCCCTTCTCCCCCACCATTACAACAGTAATGGTGGGGGAGATGGTGTTTGACACATTAGATAAATGTTCATGAGTTTATAGTTTGGCACCAGTTAATGTAATTGTAATAAAACTAACAGGCAAGAAGCCGTTTTTTAGGTTTTATGTTTTTTCAATGCACAGTTTGGAATTGCATATAGAGAACGGCATAAGGAAACTGTAAAATTGTAAAATGAATGATGTTTATATATATATATATATATATATATATATATATAGACAGTGATGCTTATTTGTCCCAATCTAGAAGACAACACCCCTGATATGTATTTTCCATTTGACATTTGAAATAGTTGCTGAAACAATAAATAGGATCTTTACTTGCTTTTATGATAATGGAGGTCTTTGAGGCGTGAATAATAAGCAACTCAACTTCTTCGTCTTAGTTCTCAAAAATGTTTTACGTGTCATCTGAAAGGCTTCAAAAACAAATATTCACATGTTCTTTGCTTCTCTCTCTCTGTTGGTATTCCAAAAGGGATCTTTCCAAATTGCAAAGCTGTATGTTTGTGTAGATTTTTTGTCATATAGATGATGATTATCCTAAGAACTTAAATGACAACAGATTGGATTTATTTATCTTGCTTTATCAAGCTTCACACTATTCCTGTGAGTTAAATATTTTCATGAACTGATAAAAAACAAAAAGAAAGAAGTATGCAGGAAGTGCAACATAGTACTCTCTCTGGAGTGAATGACTCTGAGGTTCAGCATTATGTCAACAATAATGACCACACAGGTCCTCATAGAAGAAAACACATGGAATTCAACACAAACAGTAGCCTGGGTTCAGTCCTTTCTGCCATTATTTCTGAACCCTTTGGATTTATTATGCACTTTTGCAATGTTTTTATCCTAATTATCTCATATTTTAAAAAATCTACTTTTTAACTAACTCTACATAAAACAGTTCTGCACCAAATACACAATTATTAGTGCCCTCAGTGGACAGACCCTATATTTATTTTTCTTTGGCATGCTCTCACAGAGTCCGTAGAACCACACACATAAAGAATTCAGAAAGAAAAAGAGCAATTCTCCTCTGTGGCTCCATCGTATCGAGTGCTCTTCATCGAACAGCAGGAAGTGAGGTATTTTTGTTGTCCATTACACACTCCCCACTGATCTAACTCAACTTCCTACCAGTTTTCTCCATTTTGTCAAACAACTCTGCCTCAGATCATGTCTTACTGCTACAAAAGCCTATCCAAGCAAACCTGTTATCCAGTGAGGGGAAAGCAGGTTTATCTGACTCGCCTCCGGGGTGAATGAAGTGTGATGGCATGTTGAGCTTTGAGTGAGGTTGAAACAGGGTCACAAAGGCGGCTGGTTTTCATTCAGCTTGTATCCTTACATTTATAATTGTAGTTGTTGTTAATAGGATCACTTTACTGCATATTCCCTGAGCCTGGATGTGTTGAACCTTGAACCAACATGGTCACAGCCTAAGCCATGAAAACAGGATTCCTTGTACTGCAGTTTTAATGTTTGCATTTCAATTTTAAGACATGGAAATGAAAACAAGCAGAATTAATATTAGTTCTTATTTTTAATACAAATAACTGGGAATTTGTGGTGCAGGATTGGAGCTGTAATCCGATCACTGACAGCAGTTTGTACATTAGGGAAGATTTGTCATTTTGCTTGGCTCTTGTTATGTCAGGTTGGTAACAGATCTCACTTTCCCTCTCCCTCCCCCCTTACCTTCCCCAACAGCATAAGTCAGAAATTCCTTTTTTGCTTGGTCATCCAGGATTTATTGGACGTTAGTACTTTTCTTGGGATGTGGTTCTCAGCAGGTTAGCATTCAGAAATACTGCTTGTGAGTAATGGCTTCTGTCAGGAACGTGGCTGTTTTTCATTCCCAGACATGCACTTTGTAACTTCTCAAACACAGTGTGCAGCCGCTACCCTTTGACCCCACAAGCACCCCAGAGTATTGTAGGTATATTACTGAGTTTTATGGAGTTGGCTTAGTCAGACCCACTAAAAAAAAATTTTTTTTCACTTTTTAACTTGAATTTTCAAACATGTTGATTTTCTTAGACACAGAAACTAAATGCAAGGAAAGCGGTATAACATGAAATGCTGAATACTCGTAGTATAGTGACACTTACTCACAAATTGTAGAATTTTGCAAAGTAGAAGTGTGTTTATTAGCATTCGTACGTGAAAACACTTAATCTGATCAGCTGTTATCTACTGTCATTAGAAGAAGTTTAATTTGCAGCTGCTAAATGTGTATCATAAGTGCCTTTAATTGAATTGACTAATTAAAATTGAGTTTTGTGGAATAAGATCTCTTCTCCTAATGAGCAAGCCTCAAATAGCTCTATTAAATCAAATTGAGGGTGTCAAACTCTCCTTGCCATTTAACTACATCCTCTCAGAACAAATCTCTCAATTATTCCAAGTTGATGGGTTTATTTACACAATTACCAAACTGCTTTCCATTTACGCTGAGAATGCAAACCGAATCCATTTTTTAAAAACAGCTTGAAAGCATTTGCATTCAAGATGTTCAACTATGGTGATGTGAATTATGCACTTCTTGGACCGCATTAGCTTAGCTGACACAGCCAACTCATGTGGCAACAGCTACAGCTAATTTACTTGTGGGTCCTTCATTTGAGAGCACTTGGAAGCAGTTGCGATCCCTCCCAAACACAGACATGCACGCACACCATCACCTTCATCATGCACAAAGCCCTCAGATCTGCAGTGCAGACAAGTTAGGGGCACACACAAACAGAAAGCCTGTACTTCTCTAATTAATAAAGAGCACAACTTCAAAGCTGTGGCTTGTCATGGAGCCGCCCACACTAAAGGGTAGCATGAGCAAATTCCTAAAGCTGACTCGTTTCACATAGTTATGCATGGTAACAAAGTTTGGGAATGAATTATTATGGTACATGGTGCAACACATCGTGGGAAATATGCGTGTAGTTGATCAGTCCAAAAGCCATGTTAAGAATAGGATTAAAACCACTTATAAATAAAAGGACCTCAGTGTTTAATGTGCATCCATGGTATTTTGTACTCTCAGTAAACAACTAAGATGATTTGCATCTATACTGATGAAAAAAAAAAAAGGAAAGAGAAGCATGTTTTTAACCGTAAAACTGTTTTTATTAAAACATTATGTTTGATGCATCATCGCTGACTTCTGTTGCACATAATGGAGTGAAGCAAAACCGAAAAATATGTCAAGTGAAGAAAAGAAATCCATTTATTTTCCCCCCCTTGGAACTTATTTTTGTGTTCGAGGTTACTTCTCAAACCTTTCAGCCTGACAATTTTACAGCTTTTGAATTTCCAGTTTGGTCATTTAGTCTTTCATGTCAGGGTCTCCACCTGAACCTGTTCTTCAATAGAACAATGATGCTTTCCACAGAGACTTTTCAGTTCCTGCTCAGTGGATACTGCAGACTAGTTAAATATTGTCCAGTCAGTGTGTGGTTTAGACAGAAAATGTGGGTATAAAAGCTTAAAAACTTTTTTGAAAAGCAGAACATACCGCAGGTATTTAGAATCTGTCATTGAAGGCAGGCTTGCTGCGGTGCGGTACCAAGCTTTCAGCACAAACCATAACCCAAGCCCATGTACAGACAGAATCTTTCCCCTCCTCACGGTAGCATGCCGGTTTTTGCTTCTTGGCTTCTCTTGCTGCTGTTTATATTGACTGATTTTGCAGTTAATGTTCATGACATCTTCCATATTCTATTACTTTAATATCTAATTTCAGCTTTAGTGACCTGTGCTAGGTGTGTCTTGCTTCTTGGTAAATCTCAGATGGGTTAAGCGCACACAACATGTTGTTCAGTGCATCTGCACTTAATTCTGTTGCACTTAAACCTAAACCTGATCAAATTTGCATCCCTAAGCAAGAAAAAAAAATAAATAGAGGCTGGATGAATATGTTGATAAATAGACATTTAAGTTTGCATAATCTTTTCCCACCCATCCATCATGTGGATCATAGTATGAAGTTACAAAACAAGGAAACATAGCATAACCTGTTTCACATAGCCTTTTGTTGTGATGATTTCCTGTACGCCACCCAGATACTGGGAGAATAATCATTTTCTGAAGTTGTTTCCAATCTGCTCAGATAATTAAAAGGCAAAACTGTTTTCAGTTTAATCATGTAATATGGACCAACACACAGCAATCTCTGCCACTAGTGGGAGGTTTTGGATTTAATGCCATTAAAGTAAGTATTGACATTTGCATGAAAGCCACACATCACTTTCCTGAATTTTGCATTTGCTCCTCATTCCACCATTTTAAATGTTATGACTTTCTCCCTCAGGCATCAGGCAACACAGCATCCAAAGAATGCCATGGGAGCTGGCTAATGGCACCGACATTAAAGACAGCCAGCATCTGGCTTCCTGTGCATGGACACATATGTCTGAGTTTCCCCCCAGTCTAACTAGCAGTGCCTCAGGCACTTGGACTAACAATGAATTTGTTAGAGGTGCTTACAGAGTCAACATTAAGCAAAACTGTCCAGCTTCTCTTCTGTTTTACTGTGTGATGAGTCTGCTTTCACAGTGGGAGATAAATGACCAATTATTCTCACAAGCAGAAGCCATCGTCTAAGCGAAAGCAATTTTTGTGCTACAGAGTTTAATTTCTATTTGTGTGAAAACAGATTATACATCTTTTGTTGTGGTTTACTTCTTTGTTAAATGATATTTTACATGTGAAAGAATTTTCATCCAAAAAAAACAGAAGTGTTTAATTCAGGTTGTGACTGGGTTAAGTGGGGTGACGAGCAGTAAATTATGCCTTATCACAGCATGTTGACTGTCTTGTTCAAAGAGACATGCAGAATGTGTGTGTGTGTGTGTGTTTTATTATTATTGTTCAGCAGATTAACACTCACTAAATGTTGTGCCATAATTGAAATTAAATTCCCAGAAAAAAAAACCCCTGAAAAGTTAAAAAGGTTTGCCAAAATAAGGAGTGGTGGGAAAAATAGATGCACTGCAGTGGATGGGATGAAAGGAAAAGTGTAGGAGAGGAACAGATGCTAAGACACACACCAGAAATAAAAACATGTCAAGCAGAAAAAAAGAAGAGGAAACAAAATGTTTGAAAGCCAGAGAGGAGTGACGAGTGCGTCATGTATGAAAGAGAAATTAGGTGAAAGGTGCAAAAATTGGAAAAAAAAAAGAAAACTTTGACAGTCAGAAAATGAGACCATAACAGAGAAATACAACCATGTGACTGACTGCTGGCAGTTCCAAATGTCCCACCAGATGTTCACAGATGCTGAGGAATTCCTCTCCACTTTAACCTGACTGTATTGTTACAGATGTGCCTCTCCCCTGATTTACATCCAGGGTGCAAGCAGACCAGCCTCGCCTCGCAGGACCCCTTCAAACCAAAGCCCACAGGAGGGAGGAGTGAGCAGCGGAGGAGGCGGCAAGCTGGGCGGAGTGGAAAAAAATTGCAAAGGATGTAGGCACCACATTGTGTCATAGCCTAATGATTCTATTCCAGGCAACTGGCCTTAAGAGGGGAGTTGAACGTTTCCCTGACTGGCTGGGTGGCAAAGCAACCCAGAGCTTACTTACCCGATCCTCTGGATTTAGTTACCACTTTTCCCTCTTCATTTTCTGTCGCTGTTTCCTCTCAGCTCACAACAGACTGTGGAAAATGCTGGCAGGAGACAAAAGGACACAGTTTTAATCAATACCAACACGAAGCATTGACTGTAAAGAGCGAGAAGTGAGAGAGAGAGATGGGAAGAGGCAGAGACAGCACAATAAGCTTCCTCAGTTAAGATGCTTCAGCCTTGAACACAAACTGTGTTAGAAACCTTGGGACAGAGCTAAGATTAGAGACTGCGCAACGAGAAGGAGCCAAAGTAAAGAATCAGGTACCTTGCATTTGTAAAATAAGTTCCAGCAAGAGTTAAGAGGGTGATGGTGTGTGGATAACCATAAAACAAATGCTGCAATCATCATGTGACGTGAAATTGAAAAGATTATCTTAATTCTTCATTGTCAGATTTACACTGTCATTAACTGTGTTTCTTAAAGTCAAGTTGAAAGACAAGGCTGCACAGCCAGATATCAGGGTTTGAAAGTTTGCCTGTCTGTGCACATCACTCTTGTTAGAATTTCATCGAGCATCTAGTGTATGTCAGCAATGTTATCCATGGGAAACCAAGAGCAAACAACTGAAGAAATGCTTGAAATTGAGCTGCACAGACACAACTGGGAGAAAGTGTCTTCCTTGAGGACATGTCAGCCATAATCGTTGAGGGAGACAGGATTCTTCTTCATCATCATGTAAAGTTTCCAAGCTGCTGGAGGGATTCAGGACAGATTTACCTTCAAGTTTTGGAAGCAGGTTTGTGACCAAAGGAATGTCTGTTTTACTCCCCAGACTGGAAAAGAAAGTTGAGGTCAGCATGGATAAGTAAATGCATCATTTTTTTGTAAGATTCAAACTGACATTGTTTAAAACAAGATAAATTTGGTGACCAAAGCAGTGGGCTTCCCAAGTCTGTAATAAGTAAAGAGTCATGAATTGCATTATTTTACGTTTCAGTGTCGGTTAACCTGAAAAGAGGCTTCCAGCAATGTTTTGTATCATAATTTGGCACAAATGTGATTTTGATTTTTTTTATTAATCACATACAGTACAATTATCTTGACTAAATGCATATAAAACTGTATTGAAGGTGGCAGTAGCATTTTGACATCACAGTCATTTTAGAATTCTGATCTAGAAGTTGAGTTTTCAGATCCTTTACAGCTAAATGGGTAATGGGTAAGAGATTAAACTGTTTAGAAATGGTCAAGTGTGAGTGGCCATCGTGCACACACTGCAGCAATCAAAGCCAAGTGTGGCTCTTTGTTGTGGTCACAGATGCTTCATGCTTGCTGGTCTGGGCTGTCAGAGGCTAACAGTGCTACATGTGCTGGGTAGCTGGAAAGCAGTAATGTGAAAAAGGATATGATTGAAAAAAAGAAAAGAAAGGGAGAAGAGATGTAAGGGAGTACAGATGACTGTTACTTTATTATTAACAGCAGCAAGAAATGGGTTTAAAAGTGCGGTTGGCTCAAGTACTTCCCACACTGTCATGGTGCTTTTTCCACCCAAAATGCTATAAGTAAACCCCCAAACTGTTTTAGCGGAGGGTTGCAAAAAAATATATGATCTGTTAAATTCTAAATGTATGACTTTTTTTTCTTAACTTGTGAAAGACTACAAACAAATGTGATTAAATAACCCAAAGCAGAATAATGGAGTGTTGTAGCTTACTCTGTTTCTAAGTCTTTCATTACAGGATCCGCTACAGAAGAGCAATAAATTCAGGAATACAAATAAATAGCAATCATTACCATGTCTCCCCATCATTAACCGATGTTACAACAAAGTACTAACACATGTTGCTCCTACTGGCCTCCCTGTTTTGCAACTTTAGCTTGACCACAATCAACTGCTCTCTGACAGTGTGATGGGAAGGAGTGTATATCTGTGCGTATGTGTTTGTGGGATGCATTCGTCTTTGCTCATCCCTTTCCATTCATTTCACCCTTCCCTCTTCTTGCTCTCATTCTCTTTTTCCTCCATTTCTCCATGACAGCCTGGGGCTCCTAATCGTCCTCTGCTGTGCTGATTGGACTTTTCATTAGTCAACTCCCAAAGGCTCACCATGACCTCCTCTGGGTCATTGCCTACTGATTATACCCTCTGTCTTTTTTTTCCTGCATTGTCTTCATCAACTCCTTGAAGAAGTTGGGATGACACCGTCTTAATGTATACATTTGTATCTGAAAACCAAAACCAATGATGTCTTCTAGGTTGGGCTGTTGCAATGCAATAAACAAACTTGAATTATAACTTAATAATATTAATAACTAAATCAGTCTTATCATTGCTTCTATATGTTTGCCTCTCTGGATTAGAGGCTTCTTCAGCATTGTAGGTGTTGCTGCAGTAAAAAAAAACAAAAAAAAACCAACTTAGCTGCAGTTGGGAAACTATAGTCTAACTTAAAATGAAGAAAAAAATCTAAAGTTTGTCTCTACCATGTCAGCTACTGCTTCACATCGTTAGAGCTGTCTCTGCATATTTGCTGCTTGACAAAAAACCCTTATTGGATCTTAAGCATTACCTACTGCCCATGACATGTCCTTGGAAGTCAACAAACCACCTATAACTCAGTTGCTGAAGGGATTTTAATGATGCGGCTATCCCACACGCTGCTGCAGCACTGCTTACAAATCTGACGGGTTGTGTCTAAGACATGTACTGGAACTGGAGAAGCCTGAGTCTCAATGTGCACTGGGGGTAGGCGTATTTTTGACCTTGTCCAAATGAAGACCATAAGTCTCCTATCCACCCCAATCACAGACTCTCACACATGCAGAGTCTCATCTCTGTTCCCCCCCAAACCTGGCACACTCCAAAAACTGGAACAGATTACTCCCCTGTGTGCTTGTTCTGGCTCTGATTGCTGCTACATCCAGCTAGGCTTTCAAGTGGCCTCCTGTGTGCTCAGCACCCCATGGGATAGGGCTTGGTGCACTACACATGGGGACTATTACCCAAGCCAGTCGAGGCCTGTATGTGGCTCGTCACCCCTCCAGATTGGGCCGCCACGGCCGTCATCCACTACACAACCCTCTAAACACCCATTTCCACCCCCAATCATTGCAGTAAATCACACTGACAGCTCTGTCCACAGTCTCTCTGCAGTAGAGTGGTCATTTTGGTATATCAGCCAAGTGTGCGCGCTGTCACTATTCACCGACAAGCATCCCAGACTAAGCTTCCAGTCAGTGGGTTCAGCAGTAACCACACGCAAACACACGCATCCATTTACAAAATTTCCTGTGAATCCGCCCGCATTCCAAAACTGAAAAAAGCTTCCATGGAGCTTTCTCTAAATTCAACGTATGAAGCACTACCAGCAGCTGTAAGTCATGTCAAGGCTGACAGAGAAATGTCTCTGCGCTTTGTAAACTCTGCTGCAGCGCCTTTATTGTCAACACAACTTGTTTCAACAAAGGATAAACCAGATTATAAAAGGAGAAACTGCAGGACTGCAAGGCAGAGATAGCACACACTGAAGAGGTTTCTGCTATTTCTCTTTCTTTTTTGTGCTGACATGTGACTGTAGAGTTGCCTATCTGTGATTTAGACTGTAGAAATGCCAAAGTAGAGAGTCTGTTTAATGGCAAGAATAGGATGGATGTGCTTATTAAATTCTTGCTTTTTTAAATACAAGCCCAATCAAGCATTTTAGATGAAAGAGGGACAGCCAGTTTAAACGTTGAAGCATTCGATTTTCGTAGGTAACCCATAAGTAGCCAAGTTGTTACAAAGCAAACTCAACCCAGTGCGAAGAAAGAAAAAAAAAAGAAAATTCAATTAAAAATAAAATAAAAAGGACAGCATGAATAGTCTCAGAGATCCTTAGAAAGACACTCAGAGAGAAGACCATGGTTGACTGATAAAAGAAAAAGACTGGCAAATACAGGTCTCACTCAGAAGCTGCACAGTGGTAAAACCGTACCTAAAGATTTATGATAAGTAAACATAACATTAATGTTCATAAGTATGTACTGTAAGCTGCTGCAATTTAAAATGAACACTGACAGTGAGACAGAGACCAAAAGGGAGTAGCTTCAACTTTTGGAGCCAAAATTTAGGTATTAGTTGAGGGTTGAGGGACAGGAAGCTGAGACAAAGGCTAAACCAGTGAAATAAATTATTCTTGAAACTTGGAAGATAATTGCTAAGGACTCAGATTTAGAAAGGATTCACAGCACCAGTAATCACTATGTGTCCCCATGCTGGGTTTAAGTGTGATGAAAGGTGAAAAATAGTGCTGTAGAGCCAGAAGTGTAAACAGAAGCTCTGTCAAGTTTGATAAAGTGATGAGAACGAATGGAAAAGAGAAATGAACACAATCATAACTCCCAACCTCCCCAAATGCACTGTAATTTATATCCACCAGATCACAACTAATTAACTCTACTGTTATGTTAAATATTAGTCATTACAATACTACCTCTCATTCTACAATTTCTCTCTTTCTTGCTCTCATGTTGTTTGCATGGATTTATTAGAGCCGGATTTCCGTCGCTGGTTGCTGTTTGCTGTTTGCAGTTGCCAAGTCGTCACCTCTGAGTGTTTGCTTGGCAGCTTTGACGGTATGTGACGTGAGAGAAGCTGTTAAAAGCCTGGGGAGGCTTGTGGTGCATTAGCCCAAATTATAATGGAAAATGTTTAAAATGCTACACTATGGAATGTATTCAACTCAACATACACTTACTTATAAATAAACAAATTCCACTTAGTTTTGCGCATATATGTAAACAAAGAAAAAGTTAGAAGTTTCTTTTCATACATTTTAGTTTTAAGGATTAAAGGGACAGTCTTAACTCAGACTGGTACAGGAGATACGCTGCTCTTCTGTATGAGAAAATCCTTATCTTCGACAAAGCAGCCGGGGGAAAGAAAGCCAGTCACATGTGCTTCGGATACTTATGTAGCCCGTCTCACTCTGCGACGTCTTGCTACAAGATCTGCATTGTGGATTATGAGAGACAAAGCGGGGACCACTGCTGTTTTGCAACTGGTAGGGGGTTATATTCTGGGACCACACTGGTTAAAATAGAGTTAGTTCAGTACAGAAACTTGCTTTGATCTGCCTTCAGCATGCCCACCTCTCCTCAGTGGGGCTGCTAGCAAACTGCACGAACAGGAAGCTAAAGGAAACCAGGATCACATTAAGAAAATAAAAGCTCCACAATAAAATAAATGCATGAAATAAAATTAGAAAAATAATACAAAGTGTTTATAAAGCAATGTGTGAGAGTGTTATCACCCCCCAAGTTCAACATAATGTTTAAAATATGTAACTTAAAATAATGTGAAATCCTTTAGGAGTATTGCTGTGTTTTCTGCTTCAAAACACTGGCTGTAAGTACACTGAGGATGTTAGGTGACAGATTTAAGCTTAACTTACAGGGCAAACAGAGCAGAAAGCATTTTACCTGAACCAAACCACCGAGATGTAAAATTACAAATTCACACTGCAGATTTAGAATATTTCTGTCTTCAAATCATCATCTGTCTTTCAAAACATTGTTGGTGCACAGTCAATGCAGCTTGGTGCAATTTACACTCAAATGCAGGCGTGTTTTACTAACAAAGATGGATCCAAAATGTCAGCAACACCTTAGAGGAGAGTAAATCTGACCGTGATAAGCTATTGCAACAGTGTGCCTTTTAATATCAGTAAAATGAGTAAAATTACCAGAAATAAAATGATCCACAGCTCTTTCATTAGATAGTCTTCAGTGAGTCACTCCAAAGTCCCTGACTCTAGTGGCGCAAAAGACAATAATTTATTTAACCTTTCAGCTGACTGACATGTCCACAGTCAGATGACATGACTGTTTAGACTGAGATTGACACACTGTGGGGAGGCTATTTTTAACATTACTTACTTTGTGGTATAGTCACCTTTTGCTTGTCTTAGATCAGGGCTCGGGGATCCTTGTCCTCAAAGGCTGTAGTCTTGCAGCTTTTGGATGTTTGCCTACTCCAACACAGCTGATTCAAATCAGATGAATCTCAGAATGTCAAGTTCTGAACAATGACTCATTCATTTGAACTAGGTGTGTTAGAGCAAGAAAAACATCTACAACTTGCAGGACTGCAGCCTCTGAGAACCAGGGTTCTCCACCATTGCCTTGGATATGTACTCCACTGTTACAAGCATGTTCTCTGTTTGAAATAACTACATGCAAACGCAAATCTATGGAAATTGGGATGTTATAGAACATTATTCCAAAATGGTGCCACAACTTGTAGATGCAGTTTATGAAAATAGCTGAACCACTGCTTGTCTTACCCTTTGAGAGACTCTTTTTCTCTTAGGTGCTCTTCCTGCATTTACGTATGTTACTGACCTTAATAACACAACAATGCTTTTGTCATTCCATGGTAATAACATTGCGTGGTTTGTGGTGTAAAACCATCATGGATAGTGCTAAAACAGGATGTTCATACACAATGAAGTCTTCCTTATGGATGGCATTAGTGCACTGCAGTTGTCCAGTTTTTCTCTTTACCACAAGAGGTTGCATATTTTTCTAACTTAATTTTTGGTTTTGCCGTCCATGAGTAAATGACTTTTGGGGTCAGGGACAGAAAAGTAATGAAAAATGTTTTTTTTTTTTTTTAATCCAAACCTACAAATGAGAGCAACACAGTTCAGTGTTTTAATGTATACCAAGCATTTGTTTTTAAACATGTATCATGTGCTTCCATGAAAACTTCAGAATTTGGCTTAATTTGTGCATGAAAAGCAATGCAGACATGCAAACGATGCGTCATTAGCTCACGTTGTTCTCTACAGAAAATATTAAGTTTACATTTTAAATGGATACTTAAAAATATTTGTAGTTTAGTGGTGGTGTTTCATTTTAGGTTCCATCTGCTTCAAGTGGGCAATCTTTCTAAATGCACTCATGACTTTTTCATTCTGTGATGATGTCGAGCATTTTCCTCACATTACTCGGTGATGGAGGTCTGTGAAAGTCAGGAAAAAGCCAGACAGAAAGCTTTGCAGAACAATTGGCCTATGTCCTCAAAGGAAGACTGGTCCATTTGAAATCATCACTCTGTTTTGCTCATGACTCGAGGGGTTACAGTGCTGCCTGTGACCTCACCCGTCACCATTTAGCTGACAGCCACAGTACGGTAACCTTGTTACATGCAGGCCAGAAATGGCTCTTCCTTCATAGATAACAATCAGTGTGTCTGTGAACTTCGATGTGACACAAATATGAACAAAACTGCAGCTTCGCAGCAAAGCTTACACTGGAGAACATCAAGCATGGACAGTTTCATAGGGCAGCTCCCTGTCATAAAACCTTGTTATGTCTGAGGGAATTTTTCTGGCAACGTTTCAAGCCACTTCTAAAAATGACAGAGTAGGTTTTTTTTTTCTTCTTTACTCTTTTCTTTTCCCAAATATATTTTTGTTTTTTCACTAAACAATGTTTCCTCGTGTCAATGATATGTGCTGCTAAACATCAGTCACTGCAGAATCCATGGAGGAATTGGAAACAGCTGGGGTTTCCGCCTATGGGGGGCAAAACTGAGTGTTCCTTTTCACCTTTGTTACAATTTGTAAAGTCCCGCTGAAGAGCTGTGGACATGGTCTGGCAGCAGTCTGCGATCTGTCACAGTCACATCATCCAGACTGTGAGCAATTAAAAGCAGGACAGGTCAAAGCAAAGGGTCAAGTCTGTCCCTCTCAAACAACGGAGAGTCACTTCAGGCACAGTTACTGTATGTGTCCACACTGTGTCCAATATGCAATGTTTTTTTAACTTGTCATATATTTATTACACAAATGTAGCTTTTTTTTTTCATTCATGTGACTTTTTGAACTTTTGAAAAGAGTTACATCATAAATGATTTTCAAGTACATGTTCCCACCATGTCAGAGAAACTGTTGCTCTTAATTGAAACCTGAAATGTTGGCGCAGTCAAATATAACAGAGAAATTGGCATTACGTATGAAAACCATTGAAACAATCTATAAGCTGCAGTTTCTAAAGAAGTCCCTCATCACGCAGGTCATAGATCAAACTGACAGCCGATCAAAAGCATCTGTGTGTTTTTAAAGCGAGTTAAAAAAAATATATTATAGCTGAATTGTTCAGCGCTAAACCAAACCAGATTAATCCAAACAATCTTAAGGCATGACTCAGAGCTCACTAGCTCTCTCTCAGCTGTTGTCATCCTGCTCTGCAGCTCTGTTTATTGTCAATAAACTTGGTAATGTGATATACAGCACCTCAGCAATAGATGGCATGCTATCAGCAATGCCATAAATTTAAAAGATAATCAAGCAGTTGTACACAGGTTTGATTCTGGTGAAATTCCCTGCTGCTGCTAATGCTAAAAGAGACAGATTTATTAATAGCGGCTTGTGTGGCATTCATTTTCAGTATAGGAATAAAATCAATGAGACTAAGCCTTAAGTGGGAATAAGAATATGCGTATGCTTGGCTGCTATACAAGGCAACTTTGCGTTAGTCAAGCGGAAACACATGATAGACAAATTGTAAACAGATAAAAAAATATGATGGAAAACACTGATTAAACAGAGGAAAAAAATATTACAATGAAATAACTTCCAGATTTTCCCCCAATTTAATCTATTTAGAAAATAAAATGGATTTGCAAAGACTGTGGGAAAGTCCAATTAATCTCCATATGTAAAGTTGATGGACTGCGACAAGATCTTACTGGAAGAAATAATGGGACATGCCATGAAAATTCAGACAATCTGTCCTCATTTCCTGGGCTGGAATCAGGGAAGTTCTTGAGTGTTCCGTAGATGTGTCTTTTTTGATTTAAGGCAAAAATATAAATCACTTCAGACTTAATGTGGACATTTTTAAAAAGCATTAGAGAGAAAGCTTGCAGCCAGAGTTAAGATACCTTGCTTGAGAAAGTTAATTTATTCCTTGAATAATAACATAAAAATACATTATTTTTACTTTGTGAAATCAAGGCAACCCATATACATTCATAAGTGACAGCAGTGGTCCAGAAAAAATGACATTTGAACCTCTTGAAACCTGAGAGTTGTATAAAATCCTGTTCACTAAAACCTTGAATATAGTATCATCATACAAAACCTAATTATACTCCATTGCAGTGTGTGTTTAGCACCGCTGCAAGGACATGGCAAGGTCACTGGTTGGACCTTCGGCAGAGGAGGCATTTGAACAGGAGCCTTTCTGCATGTTCTCCCTGTGTATGTGGGAGTTCTCTCTCTGCGTACTCCAGCTTTCTCCCACCATTCAAAGAGATGCATGTTAGGTTAATTGGTGGCTCTAAATCCCACTAGGAATGAGTGTGAGAGTGAAAAGTTGTTTGTCTCTCTTTGTTGGCCCTGCAATAGACTGCCGACCTGTCCATGGTGTACCCTGTCTCGCCTGCTAATTGCTGAGAACAACTTCCCTGCGACCCTGAACTGGAATAAAGAGAATATAAAATTGATGAATAAATATGTTCCACCAGATTTGAGAAGTGGAAAAGCACAAATAAAATGCCTGAGTGATATACACATGTTGCAACCAGTCTTAGAAGGGTTTAATAAACCTGAACAGATTTACATGAAATAAAACGTAATAAGTGATTGCTCTGAATGACAACTGTGTCTGATCGCCTGAAAAAAGGAGAAAAATATTTATATTAGCTGGAGCACATAACATCTACAGCACTGAAAACAGAATGGGACCCAATAAATACTTAAATAATGTATGGAAGATTAAGCTGTGTCTGCAGATCTGTTTGAAACGCATCACATAAACACTCTTGACTAAAGGAGCTTCAGAAGATCATAGAGTTGAGAGGGAATAAACAAAGTGCACCTCAGCATCTGGTAACATGGTGGCAACAAAAGATAGCCTCTAAATATTTCTAAATGTTTGATTACAGCTTGCAGACTCGCTTTCTGCAGCACATCAGTTTGGAAATATGAAACGCATGCTTTGCCTCAATATGAATTATAACACTACTCTCCCCAAAATGTAAACATACAAAAGTGGTTTTAAGAGCAAGTCAACTTTGCCTATGCCAAATACAAAGGCTATAGAAATTACCAGACTTTACTTGACATACAGGAAATTCTATAATCCATCCTTTCTATAATCTTTGGAGTTGGCACGTCACTTTTTATGTATCTTCACAGCTGAAACTGAGGATTCCAGTTCTGTAACTCTTTTTCGTACCTTGTCTTGTCCGGCATTGAAGCAGGCAGAATTAACTCATTCATTCATTATCCCACCGATTAGTCTGATTAAGGGTTACGGGGAAGCTGGAGCCTATCCCAGCAGTCTTTGAGCAAAATGTGGGGTACACCCTGGACAGCTTGCCAGTCCATCGCAGGGCCAAAAGCAGAATTAATTAATTAATTAAATAACTACATAAAATAAGAATAAATAAATGCATTTATAAAAAAAAAAAAGAAGAAGAAGAAGAAAAACGAAAGAACTCCTTTTGTTTCTGTGCTGGTCTCAGAGTCCAAAGGGAACCATCCCTGGCATGAGTGATGTGACAGATCCAGTCTGAGTAAACCTACCTTCATTGGAAAACCATATATAAATGCAGCTTGATGAGTGCTATTACAAAAAGCTGCGCACACACACACACACTGGCTGTAGGATTAGCCATTGAAAACTCACTGAAAGGCTGAGCAAAGGAGAATTCCAGGATTAACAGATTCATTATTTGATGGAATAAACACAAGACCAATACTGGTGAATCAGTTATTAACTGCTTTGTCAAACATGCAGCAGGTATTTTGTCCATTCTGAAGTTCTCCTGGTAGTGTGAATTAAAAAAAAAAAAAAAAGAAAAAAAAGAGGAAAAACCTGTCCTGGGGGCGAATAGCAGGGCTTGTTGGAGTAAAAGGACTTATTGATCCCTTTTATGAAGTCATTGTTCTCCTCTGTTAATGAATCACAGAGGATCGCAGGGAGTGACACCTGCAGTTTGTGTCACACATTCCTTGTGGCCAAACTTGTACACAGCAACAACTTTCCTTCCAGCCACATGCCCTCAGAGTTCAGCATGAGCCAAGAGACAGTAACTCGATATTGATATATGCCAGCACTATTTGAGGAAAGACTACACTATGGTTGTAATTCACCTCCTGTTGAAATGAATCAGCCACAAAATGCAACTCTTGCACCACTGTCACCTCCCACTCATTTTCTTGCTAATGAGAACGAAATATTGGGTCCACAGTGATTTGTTCTGGGATTCAGTATTACTTCATTTTCCTCCAACACTGACCTGAAAACAACAGCATCATTTACTGGGAATATTTTCCCAGTCAAACCCTGACTGTGAGACCACAAACACATCGGAGTGCTATTGGAAAGCAGTGCAGAAAGACACAAGCTCTCCTGTGTTTGAAAAAAATCACACACATACGCATGCTGTGGGTTCATACATGCATGTTTGCTTTGGTACAGACAGTGCATGCTTTTCTGAACGTGTGTCAGTTACAGTATGTGTATATGTCACCTGCATATACTAAAATGATGAGAGAAGAAAAAAGACCAAAAACTTTCTTACAGCTAAAAAAATAATTGGACTCTGGGGCCAGATACAAGTGGCTTACCCATGTAAGGTAAGAGTCAGAGCAAACCAGCACTTGACGATCCTACCATCAGTAAAAAAAATATTCAGCAGAATTTTTTCAGCTACTGGCAAAACATATTCACACACAGCATTAAAAAAAAGGTCCTTTTGTTCACAAAAATGCACAATATATATTATTATACATTATATATATATATATATATATATATATATAATTTAAAGATTAAAGTGTATTTTTAGTTTTCTAGATTCTCCGTTTGTTTGCTACAGCTTGCTTTATAAATCATTAGATCAAGCTGTGTCAGATATTGTGTATATTTATGATGCAAGCTTATATTTATTCCTGTCTTGAAGGATGTGTGCTGTAAGTGTTGATCATTTAAATTGTTATCCCATTAATCCTTCCCGAGTTCAGCTTATTACTTTGTCAATGCAGGCTTTGGAAGTGAGATGCAACTTTCCTTGGTGAGCTGCCGCATATGTGATTTACACTATCGATCCAACATCCTGATTAGAATGTTTAATTAATGAAGGAGGCTAATTGCCTAGAGAGAGGAATCCGTGTGACCCTGAACGAGCCTGATGATTTGCGTTGCGGCACTGGGCCTAACTTAATTGCTAGGCTGATTTGACTCGCCGTGCCAGAGATAATATGCTGTGCCACGTTTGAAAAAAAAAAAAAAAATTGACCTCTCTCTTCCTATTTAAAGATCACATAAGCCTGTGGCAAAAAGGGGGAGTAAGTTAAGATGGATTGAGTGGTGTGAAGTTATGCACTTATGAATTAGTACCCTAAACAAAGTATGAAATCTAGCAGATTTTACTGTGCACCTGTGTCGAATGTAGCTGATGTTTTGGTTATTTAGCTAATGAAAATAAGATTCAGAGGGTTGGGAAATGGAAGGGGAGGGCATGCTTTGCCACAGACTCTGATACCTTGACAATAATCCCTGCTTTGGGAAAAGCAGGGATAAGGGCCACTAGGGGTATTTCCACAGCCTAAAGGCCTTCCATTAACTATTAATCTTCTCCTGGAGTGCGGCAGGGGAACCATGGAGTCACAGCTGCCATCACACTGGTTTCTTTTTTTTCTAACCCGCCCCCTCCCCTCTAGTTCAGTGTTTCTACTGGCAAACAATCCTCAGCTACGAGACGGGCTAATTAATTTTAAATAAAATACGTTGGTTATGCATAATTTATGCTTCCAGCCCAGAGCTATCAGTGTTATACAAATACACAAGCTCCATGCTGAATTACCAGCTACTTAAGTCTAGAGGAAGAGCATGGCTTGTTGCTTTTTTTTTTTTTTTTCAAACTTGTGGTTGTCCAGACCAAACAAACTTTTGAAGAACAATCATTAAAGGGGCCTGTTTTCACAGTGGGCACCTCTGAATGGTTGAGAAGCATGTGGAGTTTCTGTACTGTAAGTAATTACAAAAGCTACGCGCGTAAGTAGCATGGGCAGGGGTTTAAACAGCATCAAAGGTTATGTTTACTGACTTTTGCTGAAAACAACCAAATCTGAATAAGTTGAATCTACAGTCAGTTACTTAAGAGGTAGCAGTGTAGCTGGTTATAGACTTCAGTGTGTGAATAAAGCTCTGCTAGTTTGAGGCTACGTCATAAAACAGTTCAAACATGAGCAGTTTTTACTCTGTCTTGTCTCTGTCTGTTCTAACACCCTTGAAAGCTCAACTCGCACTAAAACAGTCCAGATGGATGCATGCCACTGTATGAGCCAGAGGAAAACTTGCATGTTTGATTTTGGGGCAAACTGAGTCTGTAAACTCAGGCAGAGAGGGAGTCAAAGAGTAAATGTGATAGAAGCTCTACTTTCATGTGGATGTGTCCTATGACCTCAATGCCTGCGCTGCCTTCTTGACACTTACATGACAGAAAGACCGCGTGCTTGCATCCCGCCAAAACACACGTTGCTATGAGAAAGCTTCAGCAGTGGAAGGAGACAAAAGTCAAGCAAATCAAACCTGATTTAGATTAAACAGCCCAACTGCTGTCAGTGCATGATCAATAAGAATTTTAGCAAAAGAAAAACATTGAGCAGCAAAACTTTTACAAGAAAAAAAAAAACATAATGCAGAGAACATTTTTCCTTACTAAACTCAGTATTTGTCATTTTAAGTTAGATTGCCACATTCTAAGCCTGCTTTAGTTTGTTTGCTTTATTAAAAGTGAAATTACAGATTACATGTGTCCTGTTCTTCTTACTCACCATATGATTCACATATCTTGACAAATAAAATCTATTTAAATATTAAGCCTTTAACTTTCCCACTAAGAAGAAGGCCAGAGAAAAATGTTTCTCTGTGTTTTCCATTTGATTTGGACAAGAATAAACAGAAAAAAAAAAAAACATTTTTAGCAAATGGTTGACATGTTAAAAAGCAGAAGATAATAATAATGTAACAACAGTGAAATGGTTGAAATTTAAAACAGTAGTGTTATAACAAACACTGATATTTAAAACAGTACTGTTGTACCAAACACTCAATTTACTCAAACTAAACGGTAGAGATGCTCAGGCAGGTTTATTTCCACAATTTTCTCCAAGACATTTATCAAAGTCACTGCACATTTACCTCTACCAGATGGTAGACCAGGACCTCAAAGGGTTAAAGCTATTCTTGCTATGTCATGCAGGTGCACAATATTTGGGGATCATGTGCAAAAAAGGCCAAAAAAAACAAAACTGAATGCTTGTTCCAGAACCTGAGATTTCTTTAGTGGTCCAGCTGTTTCCTGACTCTTTAAGGAGTAGGCAGGTTGTAATTGAACAAAACCATTAGTGTAAAAGCTGGTTTAGCAGACAAATGATACCCAGCACTTTCATTCTTTGTGGCATTTGCAGCCATAAATGATCATTATGCACCTCCACTCTGTTATAGAGATAGAAATAAGGCCTTTTGGGTTTGCAGTTGTGTAAAGAAATAATAGGACTGTTTTTTATTATAATTAATATTTTTTTCTGGGATGGCTGACAAATGTTCGCCAGCCAGTGTAAAATTCATGCAGTCTGGCTTTAAATGTACTCTATGAATGCCAAAGGCTTATAAAGCTGTCACCGGTCGTCAGAGATTTTAATGACCTCAGCCTCTGGCAATCAGTAGTTTTGCCTCATATGTACCTGCTGACCTCTTTGAAAATACATTTAAAGACTTTGGTGGGGATTGTATCCTGACTTTGTAAAAAAAAAAAAAAAAAAAAAAAAAGAAAAGAAAAAAACAGGAACATTGGAAACTTCCGCCTCTTCCCCAGTCCTCCCCTCTTGCCACTGGCATCCAAGTTTGTAGCACAGCTAAGCACAAAGCTGGAATTATTGGCCAACTGAAGTGGCACAAGTTAGAAAGTCATTTCAGCAAGAAATTAAAAGAACTTTTCAGATGGTCATTGTATGTTAACCAAGAGAAATACCAGGCATCTTTTCCCAAGCCACAGACCAGACTGTACAAATATGTCTGCTCTGTAAATATCAGTCACACTCACTCAGTCTGTCAAATTTTGTTTGTTTAGAACTTTTAATGCAGGTTAGTGCAGTTTTGAGTGCTTCACATGTCTGATATGACTGTAATAACACAAAACAAATGTGGACGGTGATGAAAATACTTACAAATTTGATTCATAGAAACAAAGTCATAAAATAAATTTACAATATGTAATAAAAAGACATTCACTAAATAAAAGGATACTTAAAAGGGAAGGATAAACTGTACTTCTGTTAGATTTTAAATCTTAAATTTGTCATAAATTTTGATTTCCATCCACTCTGAGATAACTTTTCTCACTGTTGTTTTATTGTTTTGGAGGGACTTAAAAAATGAATGGGTGTTCTGTTGAAGGAAAGCACATAAATAACATTTCTTATGAAGTAGCCCACCCAAGGAAGGAAACATACACATGATGAGACTCTAGATTGTTTTTGCTTGAGCGACAGATAAAGAATGACCATATTCCAATTTGAGAAAAAAATGAGACAGGCGGTAAAAGGAGTCGGGGGGCAAGGAAGGAGAAAAAGGGAGGATTAAAAAGAAAGAAACATTCCCAAGCTGGCCTTGTTAATTGCACACAATTGGAAGCAGATGCTCCGTTGCTGTGACGTTATCTGAGTAGACCTTGAAAGTCCTTCTGGTTTGAGGGCAAGGGGAGTCGGAGGACTGCGATAGATAGGATGGGAGACTAAGAATGATGGCAGGGAAGATCAAATGTTGCAGAGGCATAAGCATCAGCGGAGGAGCAAAATAACAGATAATGAGGGGAAGGAATATAACTGAGGCTTTGATCGTCAAAAAAAAAAAAAAAAAAAAAAAAAAAAAAGATCCAAACCACCAGAAAGTACTGACATCAAGAAAAATCTGACTCAAATTGAACCAAACAAAGCTGGCATTTCGCAGAACGGTGTTATGATTTGCTTGCATTTTTCACATCTTTGAGGCGGAACATTCAGATATATCGCTTTGTGTGTCTGATCAAATTAAGCCCTCACCTCTATCCTGTTCGCTATTAATTGAAATATCTCACCACTAATTACAAAGCTGCAAATGACGTTGAGAATGTACTTTAACATTATTTTAATAATAGTTCTTCCAACATTTTCAGTCTTAGGATAAAAGGGAAACCATTAACTTGTGACTGATTCTCTTCTCCTTTTTTTCTTTTGTTTTTTAGTTTTTATTAATCCACTGACTATTCTGTAAATGAATGACATTAAACTTAAATGGGAAACAAAACTCATGATGTCATTCTATCTCACATGATCACTTCACAGATTGCTAAGCCCCTGTGTGACAGTGTTTCCCAAAGACATGGCAGGAATAAATAAAAAAAACAACAAAAAAACAAAGCCAACGATATTCTGTATGTTTAAACTTGGAGTTGAAATATGTGGAAATGTTTTACAATCAACATTCAGCCTGGTCACCTTATCCCAGTAAGATCATTCAGATCAGGAGGTCTCACCTTTTACCATTAAGAGGTTTTTGGTTCAGTTTCTGAGGGAAGCCACCTCTCCTGCTCGGCTCGTGTGATTTGTGATTAGTGGGTGGATCTTAGAGTGACGGGGCCTGAGGGCCCACACTCTTATAATTACACTCCATCCCTGGAGAGGGACCCTAGAGTGACAGCAATGTAGCTCCCATTTTTACCAGGTCAGATGCTGCGATTGAGCACATCCTGTACTCGTGGCCTTTTAAAGAGCAATTCCCTAGGACCCTGGGACACAGGGACAAGCTCTACATTGCCAGTAGGCACCTATTATCCAACCTACTTTAATGATACAAGGCCACCAATATCAGAGTGCTAACACTGCTATTAAATAATAATCATGTGTGTGAAAATCTGCACGCATTTCATTCTTGTTTTCTCCAATTCTGTAGAGGATAATACAGAGATGATACAGAAAATATTATTTTTATCATATAGGTAGTATTTTTTCCTCTTTTAGAAGACAAATGTTCTGATCAACCTTGTGCTGGACTGGTGATCTCTCCAGGGTGTCCCCGGCCTCTCGCCCAAAGACTGCTGGGATGGGCTCCAGCCTCCCCGCGACCCTTAATAGGACCAAGCAGCTCAGATAATGAATGAATGAATGTTTTGATCATTAAAAACAGAACTATTTAACCAAGTGAACTTTTTTAAAAGAAAAATTAAAAAAAGAAAAAAAAGAAATAAAGCTGAGTAGATGTCTGAGCCAAGACAGTTATCGCATTTCTTTTCGCACTTAAAGGAAAAAAGAAAGATGTGTTTTTAGTGGAATGTGTATCAGTGACTGATACATTAAGATTTTTATGTTGATTAAGTCAAAACAGCAAAAACCACTATGACCTGTCCATCTCTATCTAAAGTTGGGGTCACTCAAGCGCCACTGTCCTGCAAGTTTTAGATGTTAACAAGCTGAATTACTTTTTGCTTTCTTCTTGATAATGTCATGATGTGGATTTTGTGTGTGTCTTTAGTTTTTCTTTCCTGTTTTGTGTTGTAGGTGTGTTTCCCATTGTCTATTCACGTTTTACATTAAAAGCCTTGATTCCCTCTCCTGCCTCTTCAGCCTGCTTTCAGGTTTACATCCCTGCAATTTGGGACAGATAATCCATTAAAAGACACATGTACGTACATGTGTAATTTCTCTGACTCACAAGTAAAAGAGGGTCACTCTGTGGTTCTCACGGCAGGAACAAAGAACATGTTTTACACAACTCTTGTTTGGCTTTTATTTACTCTAGAATAATATTTTTGGCTTTCAGTGCATGTTATATTGCACACTGTCAGTTGGATTTTCCACTGAATGTTCACTGGAAAATCATAAGATTGGGCCCATCTGAGGAGGTGAGAAGTAATTCATACAAACCCAGTCTCTTGTGTAGGTCTCTTTAATTTGTGTGTTTTTCATGTCAGTTTAATCCATCCCACTCATATATGGCCAATTAATTCTTTTCATGTAACTACACAAAACAAGATATGTAGCTCGTGTCTCGGGGGACTGGCTTGAACAATGTGTAGTCTGACAGGCTAAAAACACCAAGACCTGATTTGTGGACTTTAAAATAGCTGAAGGTTCAATTTCATAGTCTGTCACAGTGAAATCAGTGAAATAATAATAAAAATATTGAAAAAATTATTCCTGCTTATTTCTACCTTTCAATGTTGGTTTGGATGCAGAAAAGCCCCGCAGACAACATGATAGAGTGCCTTTATTAATTTTATTGTTGCCCTAATAGGCTCAGGATCTGTAGGATATGTACAGATATTCACATATTATTTTTTAAAAGAAATCATATGGCCCTGAGATGGACTGGCAAGCTGTCCAGGGTGTACCCTGCCTTTTGCCCAAAGACTGCTGGGATAGGCTCCAGCTTCCCCGCGACCCTTCATTGGACTATGGGGTTAGGATTATGAATGAATGAATGAAAGAAATCTTATGTAGTATTTTGCATAGCAGCATGACTACAGTTAGTTTAGTTAAAGTTCAATAAAGGGTTTTTTTTGACTGCATTAAAAAATGTAACGTGTTTTTTCATTTTGTTGTTCTGAAACCAGAAAACTCATGAAAACAGTGCAATAAAGCACCATTGACTTGACTTTGCCATAATTTCTGCAGTCCTGGCACGAAGTTCTGAACAATTACATGCTGGGAACACACGGATAAGTGTTGCAACCTTCTGGTTATTTCATGTATCTCTGTGAGATCAGGTTACAGCAAGAGGAAATAAATCTAAAACTAAATGTGTCTCTTAAATTTGCCCTTGAATAACATCTTGTGTTTTTATTTTGTTGTTTTTTTTTTTTTTTATTTACTTTTTCTTCAAAGAAATTTTTTTAAAAATGTGTATGAGTGAAATACTTGAGCAGTTTTGCGTGACCACAACTTTACACTTAATAGAAATTAACATCTTTTTTATCCATAATGGGTGAAATATTTCTGTGTTTGGATATTATGTGGACCAAGGAAGAAAAATAAGTTCGTAGTGTTGGAAGGAAATGTGGCAGCAGCATCTGACAAGCCGTATCATTATGACTCCAAATACTGTATTAGTACTTCAGCACAGAAGTGTCACTTAACTATAATCTGACTAAATCAGCCGGAGATGTGTTTTAGGTGATAATTTGCCAAGAGAAGTGTGGAATTTTAATTAACTCCATATTTGATTTAGCTGACAGATTTGTGTTGAGATAAATCATTAAATTTACTCAATATCTCTCATGAAAATACCAACAGATATCAACCCCTCTTTTTAATAAGGTTTTCAAAGAGAAACTTGTCTCCTTCTGTCCAACACTGATAGTCACTGAAGACTGAGCTGCCTGCATTTTTATCTCTCCAGAAAAATTTACTGGGATCAGATGAACATGATTGGAATTCTAAACCAGTTTGAGTCTGGAACATAAGTAAGGAAAAGGTGTCATTACACTGCTTCATTTCCAATGATTGTGATCAATTCTTTCTAACCCTCTGAGGTTTTATTCTATTAAACGTGCCAATTACATTTTTTACACTACATACACATATCCACATTTCATACACTTTTTCATTCGTTGGTTTAAAGTTTTCTAATTCTACTGGTCTTAGCAGGGAATTTATCAATTTTGATGCTGTCTGCCATACTAGAAGACAAAGCTTGGCTTCTTCGGTGTCATTTGTCTCCAAAATGCCCAGGCATGATGACAACATAGACTTAACCTCAGGAGCTGGTGTCAAGCTGAGGCCATTAATGTATGTCCAGGAGGAAGCCTCTTAGTCACTGATAGCAGTAGCTATCTGTCTTTTGTTGACACTCAGAAACAAGAGCTGCTGATTTGGTCAAAGCAGTTCAGCAGTTCTCCGCATTGTTAGCTCTATTGTTTCATTAGTAACTGAATCAGTCAACCGATATTAACACTGATTTATCAATTAAAACATGTGTGTTGCATGCATATTTTTAAGGCTAGTTTTATGTTTTAGTGATTGAATACTTGGGGAACAAAAGAAAACACACTTAGATGCTATTTTTATAAAACACTTTTACAGCTTTCATGCTTATTTTTAAGTTTTATGTTGATCTGGGTTTTCCTTCAGCTGTTGTTCAATAGGAAAATATTAACCAAGTAATAAGCAGATAAAAAACTACAAAATCTTTTTGAAGGAGCTCAGTGGGCTCAGATCTAAGATGCTGTGAATACTCAGTGGCAGATTTGGCCCTTAAGAGCAGATCCACTCAGAGATCTTCTTGTCTCTCCGTTGGCAGATGTTTTAAGATTGTTAAGATTCATGGCTTCACAGTGAAGCGGATACACAATATAACCCTATTTTATCTCTATTCTATGACAATTTTCTCCAATAGACAATGTAACACAGCCATTCTGTTGAGCCATAATACATTTTATGGGGATTTGTTTTTAGAAAACATCTTAGTAAACGTAAAACTCAAAAGGTTTTTATATAGTATAATAAATCAAAGAAGAATGCAATAAATTCTAAATCACTGAACTCTTATTTGTTTGAAAATGTGAACAAGCCATAGCAAAATATGAAATATTGGACACAAAATGCTTTATGTTATTTCAGTTTGCTATATATTTGCTAATGTATTTTAAATTTGATGAGAGCTTTCTGCTGCGTGGCTTTACAACCTTGTTACTGAGTTGGAAACTGAAAACTTGGAAAACCTGGAGAGTTTTCATGAACATGGCACATTTTATCAGTTTCTAAAGTTAGATTTCCTGATTCATTTATTAAACAATATGTTGAATCCAAATCTGGATCACAGGCAACTCATTTAGAAAGTTTTGGGAAATAAAGAGCAAGAGGAGGGTCCGTTGGCTATTCGAATCTCGGATTGAGGAGGCGCAGTGCGGTTTTCATCCTGGTTGTGGAACAGTGGACCAGCTCTATACCCTCTTCGGGATCCTGGGAATTTGCCCAACCAGTCTACATGTGCTTTGTAGACTTGGAGAGGGTATTCGACCATGTTCCCTGGGGACTCCTGTGGGGGATATTCTGGGAGTATGGGGAACCGGACCTGCAATGGACTGGCAAGCCAGGATGTATCCCGCCTTTCGCCCAAAGACTGCTGGGTTAGGCTCCAGCTTCCCCACAAGCCATCATCAGACTAAGGGGTTAGGATAATGAATGAATGAATGAATGAAAGTGAATATGCAGTCCAGATTTTTTTTTTTTTTTTTTTTTTTTTTTTTTTTTTTGTCTTGTCCAGCATTTAAGCAAGCAGACTGATGTTCTGGATGCTGTGTTCTGCTGAGCAAATTTATTTTGCCAAGGGGAACTTTTATAGATGTAATGATCCCCTTGTATTTCTTGATTCTTATTTTATTTTTCTATTTGCTTTGGATAATAGTGAACTATTATTAACTATTATTATTAACTAACTATTAAATAGTTAATAGTTAGTTACAGAGTTTATGCTGCTGGACCTGACCGGAAAGGACAGGAAAGGGGCAGAAAGAGAACAGAAAAGAGAACAGAAAAAACAAAAAGAGATCAATGCATACACGTATATGCACATACATACCCACCTACATATATATACATATATATATATAAACATGTATATACACTCGCACATACAGTATATACATATACTTATATACATACATACACACATACATACATACATACATACATACATATATATACACACAAACATACATATATATACATACATATACACATACATATCCATGCACATACATACAGACATATACGTACATACATACATATGTACACACACATACCCACCCACACACAAAAATATATACACCCACACAAGCCAACTCTAGATTCATGGTCCCTGTGGAGAACAAAACCATTGACAATCAGGAGGACCAGAAACTAGCAAGTTAAATCAAAAAGACAGAAAGAGAGGTACCTGCTGTTAATGAATAAACTTGCTGGATGACTCAGTGACTGTGACACATGCAGAACATTCATGCAGAACATTTAGAGTGGAACGTGTTCAGAGAAGAGTGATCATGCCAATGTGACCCCGCCCGCCTAGGGCTAGAGGCAGGCCAGGAGAACCCAGAGACCTGGGTAACCGACAGTCACCCCCAGGCACAGACCCCAACCACCCCACTCCGGAGCCAGCCATGCATCTGCCCAGGAGGTGGCGAAGGAGGTCCCCAACCAGAGTCCCCGGCAGTCAGGGGGAACAGGCCCCAGCAGGCCCAGGCCGGCAAGGGCCGATCCCACCGGGCACCGGCCACCCAGGGCAGACAGAGCGCAGGCCCCAGGGCCCCAAGAGCCCGAGAGCAGCCCCCCGCCCCCGCAGGCAGAGTGTACAGCCCACACCGACGGAGGACCAGGATCCCCAGACCACCACCTAGCGGCAGCCAGGTCGCACCCCACTGCGCCAGCTGCGCTCCCCGGGTACAGGACACCACCCCCCCACCACCAAACCACACACACATAAACATGCATACCCTCCCTCCCCCAACACGCACTCCCCTCTCAGCTCCCATCCACACACCCCTCCGCAATCCACACACATCTCCCATCACATACACAACCCCACCCCACCTCTACTCACTCACCCATACCAAGTCACGCAAACCCCAACTGACCCCGCCCCCACACACGCTCACACCCCGCCACCCCATCCCTCTACTTCTACCCAACCACACATGCCCCACCAAACACCCCTCCACCACCCACAGCCCCCCCACAGACACCCTCACTCCTCCAACACAGGCACACCCCATTACATACAACCCACCCACCAACATACCCCTCCACACAGACACACACACATCTACTCATCCGCACACATCCCTATCCCCTCACCCCCCTACCCACCTATATCCCCAACCCTAATCCCCCCCCAGCCACCGCACCATCCATCTGTAACCCCATACACCTACTCCCACACATCCTCACTTCACCCCTCCATCATGTCCCATGTGAGATGTCCCAGAGGGGGCAGAGGACAGGATGGCCCCGATCAGGGCCCCCATAATTACCGCCCACCACTCCCAGCGTCCCCCCCACCACTCCACAGATGCAGCTGGCCCAGTACCCCCCCAGGGCCGGCGACAACCCTCCTACAGCCAGGCCAGCCCAGACTTAGGTCTAATGGATGGCACTCTTCCCCCACCTGTACCCTCCCCCAGTAAAGCCCCGAGAATAGGGGCATGAGAGGACCCTATCGCCCCTGCCTCCCCCCTGCTTATGACTGATTGTGAAGTATGTATTAGTTGCAATTAAAATTGAGGGAAGTGCCACGCGGTGTTGGGAGAGGGACCACCTGAGCAGCCCCGCCCACCATACACCGCATGCCCTTCCCCCTAATCATGTGAGTTGTCAGTGTTTTGGTGTTTTGATGTCTAAGTGTAATTAAAACTGGGAGGTGAGCCGAGGCTGGGTGCAGCGATCAAGACCACCTTGATGGCTTTTCTCACCACCCAGCGCCACGTGCACACCTCCCAATACCCTGCCTGTGTGTGATGGGGAGCGGGGAGGAAGAGGGGTTGAGGGATTTAAGTCTGGAGGAAAGCTCACCCTCCTCCAGAAGGTGAGCTGCCAGCAGGACTAGGCATGCCCCCCCTCCCAGGGCCTCCCATGGACCAGGACAAGCCAGGGACAGCCATCCCTAACCAGAGCCTTCGGCGAATCTAACCAGAGAGTCATCACCGACCCAAGAGGGGACCAACTCACCACACGCAGAAGGGGGGCATGAGGACAAAGAAGAGGAGGGGCGGCAGAAGGGGAATCCCAGACCGATTGTCCACCGCCCCCTCACTCACAGAGGACACCCTCACCTGGGGACATGAAGTCCCCCCTTGTCCACACATCGGCACTTTCACACACATCCGCCACTGTCTCAGCACACACCTACACCCACACACACACACACACACACTTCCCGACACATACAGGTCCACCCAGCCACACATTCAGCCCACCCTCAAAACCATCCTCCTGAGCCCCACGTCACATCCAAATCTCCCCCACCCCCATCCATCACATCTACACCCACATGCACCACATACACTACACATGCACCACCCACTCCCCCATACATACACCCCTGCCCAGCGCCCCCGTATACATGCACTACCGCCACTCCCCACATACACGCATCACCCCACTCCCCCACACACACAGCACTACCCCCCCCCCCACAGATACCACAACACCCCCCCACAAACACACACCCACCCGTATACATGCACCACCGCCACTCCCCCCCACACACGCATCATCACACTTCCCTACACACACACATCCACACACCTATGTACCGCCACCAGTCCTCAACACACACCCCTCCACACACACACATCCCATCTACACTATCAAACACCCCCCACTCCCCAAGTCCCAGGGTCGCAACCAGGCACCAGAGCATGTACCTGCCCGCCGCCGCAGCGGCAGGTCCAGGTCAGCCCAGTCCCCCCCGGCACAAGCCGACCCCCCACCCCCAAGAGACAAGGGACAACCCCGGGCACCGGAGCCCGGGACCCCGCCCAGCCCACCCTACGGCGGCACAGCGCCCGTTATGGAGTCAAGCCCGCCAACCCATCACCCGCCAGCGACCTCGCCCCGCCGCCGCGTGGCAACTCCAGCCGCTGGCCCATCCAGGTCCACCGTAGGGCTAGAAACCTAGCAACCCCAGCAGTGGAGCAGTCAACCCCCCCCCAGGAGTCCACCACAGACCCACACCCTCCAGAGACCCCCAACCGGCCACCAACCCCGAGCGCAATAAGGTCACATTCTCCCCCCATACTAAGTCATGGAGCTGATCACAGGGGACCAGAGGGAATGAAGTTCAGCCGACTGATCCCTTGAGGAGGCAGACATCATCTCGATACTGATGTGATCTAATAAGAGATTTCTGAACTGCTGGATACACAGACTTTGTTTGCTTTTCCAGTTTAGAAGGATAGTTTTCTTTGCAATACATAAACTGGTGAGGATTAAGTTTGCAGAATTAAATTCTATGTTAATTTCACCAAAGTGACCCAGTAGGCCCAGTTTGGGGTTTGTAGGGATGTTACATTTGAAGCAATTTGACAGATCTTTACATACCTGAAACCAGAATTCCTGGACAGGTGGGCAAGACCACACAGCATGGTAGTATCTGTCAATTGTGTTGCCATTGCAGTGTGGACAGATGTTTGATTGTGACAGACCCATCCTGAACATCCTGTGTCCATGCAGTCCAGATTTGACATGATGCAGCCATTGTGCATTGTGCTTATAGTGTCTACTGTACTGCCTGTGGAGCAGTGCTGTAATCTGGGATTGCGGCAGCTGGTCCAGTCTAGAGTCAGCAACATTTTGTCTCCAAAGAATAAGTCCAGATGACTGCTTGGAAATACCAAATGAGCCAGTTTATTCCATTAGTGGATTTTTTTCTTACCTGACAGGGTAGATATGTTCCAAGATGACAATGCCCAATGTTTTGGGAAGGATTCAGGCAAAACTTTGATACCCACTACATATGTCTAGTTAATTTCTTTAGTTCTACTTGACTCTGGTTACTATTACTATCATTGATGATTTTTGTAAAAAGCACATCTGCATTGAAAATCCATTGGTCACAGACCTGTTTTTCTGACCCATTTCCAAACCAGGTGTCTCTTGCAATGCAGAATTTTTCCACTAAGCAAAAAGCACACTATGCCTCAAATCATATACTATCACCAGAGGATTGAAATCTACTTATTGAACCCTTACATTTATCCTTCACTGAACCTCTTTATACCTTAGTCTTTATATGCACTCCCATTGGGAACAAGAAACATCTGTTTCCTCTCCATTCCTCGACGCTCTACCAGACAGTCAGCGGAGTACCAACCACCGGGAACACATCAAACACTTTTCCATACATGCAGTCAGTCGTTCATCTTGTTGCATATATACTTTCAGAAACTGTAGTTCACTTTTTAGCCAATGCAACTACATTTTAAGCACCTGGATGATGTCCAGCATCTCTTCTCCTGTACCGTCTCCTCCAGCGTGTCAACATTTCTTCCCGGACAGAGAATCCCCTTTATTTTTCTCTAACTTGGGGGGAAGGGAACCTTGGAGTGGAGGAGAGCAAAAACACACGGTAGTGGGTCAGAGGTGATCTAAAAGTGATGAATGAGCAAATAAATATGTGACCAGGATCTGGGCCTCATAGAACAGCATTCCGTTCCACATTCCGCTGCAGGAGATCATGCTCGCCACAGGGTTCCGTATAGGAGCCGGCACAAACCTGGCAACGCTTTACCCAGAGCTTGGAGAGGTTCAGCAATATAGGTGGAAACACATGACATGCTCTGCTGTAATTCCATGCTGTGTGTTTCAAAGCGACTAAAAAGCTGTGACCATGTTGTTCTACTCTGAGTGAATGAGGTCCCATCATACAGAAAACAAAACTTTGAGTCCCTCCTTACGCTCCTTGCTCCCATGTCTCATAGGATTCAGGTCTGACATCACTGTCTGAATGTCAGTGTATACTTACAGTAGCTACCGGTTATTTGTGGCCTGTTTCAGCATAGACATGGTTTTACAGCAGCTCATCTGTCATGATATCTTTCTGCTCTGTACAACATCTCAAATTCCACCTGTTGACAGATAAAACCTGCAGTAAGGTAAACTTTGGGAGATGGTGCCCTCTGTTGAGCCCTTCTCTCACAAATGTAATTTGATGATAATAATAATAATAATAATAATAATAATAATAATAATAATAATAATAATAATAATAATAATAATAATTTTTAGAGCATCTATATGTTTGTTTTACTGCACAGTACAAATATTATTTATTCAGTTTAAAAGACTTAAAGACTGCAGGTACTGCAGACACAGGACATGGGTTAAAGTTGTCATTTATACTATAAGCAACATGTACTCTGGATTTTGGCCTTGCTCTAATGAAGGTTATGCAGAATCTACTATAAATAAAAGTACAGCCCAAATCTGTTTTCATTTGTAGTGTAATAGTGTCATTTGTGACAATGATTGTAAACGTAGCATTTGCACAAAAAAAAAAAAAAAAAGACTGGGAAATATATGCATTGTAAGACCAGAGGCCATCTAGATTCCTGTGTATTGTCAAACATGATAAAAAAGGAAGATAAGTCCCTTACTTAGGCACTAGTGGTTATTTTGTACATCTGTTTATATAGTCCATCATTTCTTAATTGCAAATGTAAGACGAAGAAGGAATTTCCTCCAGCATTGTCAGTGTTTGGCCTGTCCTAATCTTGCACTAGATGTGTGATTAAAAAAAAAAGAAAAGCCAGAATCTCTGGAGGTGCTAATGTAGGCAAGGGAGGACCTGAGGAAGACTGGCCAGAAGAAACTGTCAAGAGATTATCAGGTAATCTGATGCGCTTTACAGATTCATAAAGAGGTGAGAAAATAGGTGGCATCTGTTCATGTTGAGAGGCGTAGAGAATAGCCTAACTGCCCGCTCAGCCTTTTGCAGTGAAGAGGCTCTTTGACTGAAAAGTCACAAGAGTTTATATTCAAAGGAGAAAAACTTCAGCAATTTTGTAAGTTTTCATGATATAAAGACCCCTGAAGCAGTTGGGAGACATGCAGTTCCTGTCAAGTAGCTATTTTCCTGAAGAAGCTAAAAAATATGTATATTTTTTAGCAGCTAGCCCCTTCTCCTGATCCCTTCCATCTACAGAAAACCTTCCTATATGCATGCTTTATGATTTTATATATCTAAGTTGAAACAAGATTACCAATAACTGTTACGGCAGTATTGCAAAAGCTTTAACATATCATACATCCTTGTCTAGAAACAAGTTAGCTGGCTAACTTGTGTTATTTTGAATGAAAGAAAATGAATGCACAGCAAGATAAAAAGAAAGAACCATAATGATAATTATAATAACAATGATGCATCATCAAATCCTAACTTGAAGAGGTTTAAAAAAAAAAAGGAGTGGGAAGAAATATGCGCTGAAATAGCAAAATAGTTAAGCTCTGACTGTGGATGCTGGCACATTAATATCAAATCAGCTATTTGTGTCTAAAGTAACAATAATTACAAATTGCATGAGAACCACCATCCTCTTGGTAATTAATTTGTCAGTGCAAGTCAAAACTTTCACTCAGTGCAAATCTCTCTTTTGATTGAAACTCCTCATCAGAATTTTGCAGCACTTAGCAAACTTCTGCAATGTCAAATTCAACTCAAATTGGACTTTACGGATGGAGATGCAATCTAAGATCATTGATAGACATCGTTATTTAAACATGGGGGCAAAACAGAAGTGCAGACTCAAACACTTTTACATCAGCAGATCGCTCTGATAGCGTCGGAGAAGCAAAAGGAAAGTTTTCCCATGTTGAGAGGGAGGCATCCTCGACGAGGAGGAGAGCAAACTGGAAGGACATGAAAGAATTTGCAAAATCCTTTGACTTTCAAATGAATGAGATGTATTGCATATGTAGTCCTGTTTTATTTAAGAAATTACCAGTGCTATGCTAAATAGTTTCCCCGCTCTTTGGCTTGTAATATGATTTACTCAAAAAACACTTTCTCTACACACTCCCGTCTAAAATATAATCCTGAATACTTAAATATGCTATCAATTTGTTGCAGGTTAGTTCTAGTGTGTGCTTTTGGCAGAGGTTTTGTGCGTTGCAGACAGGCAACTAAAAGAAAAAAAAAAGGAGGAGGAAACAGTATTTTGGTCTTGGAAGGCAGAGCAGTAGTTAGGAAGCAGCTACAAAAAGCCAACTCTCCCTGAAGTAATGAACTGGGCCTTTTTTTTTTTTTTCTGGGGAGCTTTTGCTGCCAATTTTGTGGGGCCTGTGGGATGCAGTCTTTTTTTTCTCCTCTATTTTTCGTCTCTCCATCTCAAAGTAAAATCACCTGGGATGTAATTAATTAATTAGAATCAGTGCACCGAGCGGGGGGATGGGAGTGGTGGGCACATGTGTTTTCATATGCGCTGTGGTCGATGTGTTATGGGTGATTGGGATTAATAACAGGGGGCCAATTTGAGCTGGGAATCAGTGTGCTTAATAGACATGAAGGGGGTGTATGGGGTAAGTGGAAGAGGAGGGATCAGGGTACACAGACCCCACATCCTCTGAAACAAAAGGATCTTTGTGAGGGGGGCAAACTACAATATGTGCTATACGCTTTAGGATACCAGATCCCAGTTGTGGCTGTGGTAATCACACAATATAATCGGAGGCAGGAGACTTTATTTCACTTGAGTAAATATTCTATTACTGGTATTTACATGGTTTTCTACAAGGACTCCATTATTTCCATTGTGACAAAATGAAAAGTTTCCATTGATCTGAATGTAGACAACAAGTTCAAATGACTAAATACTCCATAAGCCCTCATGTGCGGTAATTCACCCTGCAAAACAAAAGTGAGAAGAGGTGGGGACTGCTTTAGGCTACACATGCTATCAAAATGCTAATGCACTTTAAGACAACTTTGCTGGAACATGACCTACAAGTTTGGATTGTTCAAATCCATGCAGATGAGGACATTTCTCTCAGGAAGCTAAGAGACATACACCAATTATCTGGTTCAGAACCGCTCAATCAATTGCTCTGAAATCCTGAAATTGCTATTCTTGGTAGTGCAATCAGGATTGTGGTCAGTCGGTTGATGGTACAGTGATGTCATAAGCTCCAACTAGGATTTTTCTTTGATGATGTCACTTGGGTGGTTACACATAGACAGAAATGTGTTTTCACACTCTGACGAGGTAAAGCTTTCTCAGATTATTGAAGATCTTTCCAGGAAGAAATGTGTGTTTATGATTAAACTCTGTTATGTGAACAGTGAAAATGAGTATTTCTTGTAAAATGTATTTGATGTAAAATATATATGTGTTTGACACAAATCAATGAGTAATTAGCAGACTAGTGCTGACTTTGATGTCAAGCTCTTCACAAGTTTGCAAATTAAATCTGATCTGTCCGGTGTGTTGCAAGCAGGGAAACTCTTAACACTTGCAAGACTGTGGCTATCGAGGACTGGAGTTGGCCAACCCTGATCTGCATCACCTTCATGTTTATCTGACATACTGTCAATTATGGAAATTTCTGTCAAAAGGCTGATGTTGCAACAAGAATCCAAAATGTAAAAATCTTGTATGAATAAATCCACTGTAAAAATGTCTGAACCTGAATCTTAATCTGAATCCTCGAACTGTATCTGGGCCAGACGGAAACTTCCATTTACCTTTTTTTAATATCATGGTTGATGAACTTTTTCACACGAAAGACTCTGCACAGCACAGCATATTACTTACATATAGTTAAATAAAATCAGCATTTTGAATGTTGAAATTAGTGCTGCATTTGCATTGTTCCTCTAGGCTTTGTGTAAAATGGTTAGTTGTGCTGAACAGGACAATGGAGGAAATGGAGCATTTACCGAATAAGGAAAAAAGAAAACAATCAAAAGGACAAAAATAAAAATAGTACCGGGAACACCTACGTTCACCACATCACTATGGCACAATCAGAATTAGTGACACAGCCACAATGACAGTGGGCATGTAGAGTAAACACCATGGCAAAGAATAGAAATGAAAGAAAGAAAAATGTTTGAACCAAAGGAGACTTGCTTGTGACTTCGCTCCACCTGGCATTCTGTAACGTTGGCTGAAACACAGCACAGTCGTCATACTGGCCCGCATCCTAGTATAACTACATTAACTGCATGAGCAGTGAGCCGTGCTGTGGTAAAATGTTAGCAGTTTAAAATAAATGGGAGGAAATTTACACAACAATAGGTCCTTTCAAGGATGACAACTAATTATGATTTTGAAAAAAAAAAGCCAGATTTTTTGCTCCTATAAATATGACAGATGCATGTGAAAGCAATCCCATAATCTGTTGAACAACCCCCTGTTTTGCTCCTATTATAAATAAACAGAATTTTGTTAACACCATTTTTGATGGTTACAGGCCGAATGACTAAACAGACCAGTTGCTGTAACATGAATGCACTTAAAGCATTTTTGTCTGTTCCTGCTGTACCCTCCTCCTGCTCATTTTCAGGACCCACACATCAAGCCCGTTGCCTTAGTAGGAAAGTGAATTTAAAGGGCTCTTTATCTTTACTCTGTGTTAATACATGCACATATGAGAGTCCTGCATGAGTCAGTTTGAATAGCACTTCCTCCCTCTGCTGACATTTCTAAGATTTTAATGTGGTCTATTCGAGGCAGCTTTAAGTTTGAAAATAACAAGATCAAAGCCTAGAAGAGGACACGTGCTGCTGTGTACTGTTACTGGCTAGTAGAGCCCCTTCACAGAACAAAAGCATGTTGGATGCAGCAAATAAAGGGAACATCCCCTAAGACCTTAAACTTTGACACTTTACGTTGTCACTTTGTTGAAAACATTAAGGGTTCAGGTTCAACGTTTTAGAAAAATGTTTTTCACTTGTTTCTTGGCATGACTAAACATATACCGAACCCATTTCATAAGAGCAAGCATTCAGTTCAGCACTTGTCAGTTTCAATAAAACTGCAAGCCAGAAAATGTTTCAAATGTATGAACCCTACAGGTCATAAGTTGGGAAACACTGGATTCAATAGGAAAATTTCCCAAAACTTAAGACCCAAGGTGTAGCTTAACATACTGAAACTGGACAAAGGGGGGAAGAAAAGAAGAAGAAGTGGAAGTGGTGGGCCTATAAGAAGTTTCAGGAAAGGCCTCTTGCCTGGCAATTGATAAGAAACTCAAACAGGAATAAAAAAAAAAATAAATAAATAAAAACTGAAGTATGCCCAGCAGCAAAACAATCCGTAACAATCTGTCTTATAGACTGATTGCTACAGACTGGACATCAGGATCAGCTTGAAGAGAAGACCTCTGGAATGTTGTCGAAGATGACTGGTAAGCTTTTGACCCAGACTAGTGTGTTAGTTTGTAAGGATTCGGGATATTCTGAAGAATAATGATTGTCATAACCAATTTTAACTTTCAAGCACAATAAATACTGCAAATTAAATACTGTGTTTCCATTAATGTATGGCAAAATAGCTGTATCCATTTCCCACTTTTAAGACAATTCAAAAGAAATGGATGATCTGCATATCCCTACAACCCTCCCATATATATATATATATATATATATATATATATATATATATATACTGATTCAATGTCAGTGTCATGTCAGTGCATGTCACAATGCATCAAAAATTATTTAACGGGTGCATATACGTATGTTAAATTGAATTGAATGTTACTGAATGTTACTACAATAAGAAACATCTTTTAAATCCAAAGTCGAGTCACTATAAGTTAATCAACAAGCCTGGCTATGAATACCGACTCAGGAATGGGGCCACCATCAGCCACCTCCTGTACATGGATGACACCAAGCTGTATGCTAAGAGTTAGCGGGACATTGACTCACTGATCCACACCACCAGGATCTACAGCAGGGACATCGGAATGTCATTCGGACTGGAGAAAAGTGGGCGGATGATAACAAAGAGAGGGAAGGTAATCCATGCGGAGGGCATTGAACTCCCGGAGGGCAGGATAACAGAAGTGGAGGGAAGCTACAAGTCCCTGGTATGCCACAGATGAATGGCAACCATGAAGAAGCCACAAGGAAAGCTGCCACAGGAGTAAGGCTAGTACTGAGAAGTCAGCTCAATGGCAAGAACAAGATCCGGACAATTAACAGTTACTTCCTGCCAGTGATCAGATTCCCTGCTGGGATAATAAGCTGGCCAAAGGAGGACGCTCAGACCATGAATGTCAAAACACGGAAGCTGCTCACCATGCATGGAGGGTTTCACCCCAAGTCCAGTGTCCAGCGACTATACACTAAGCGCAAAGAAGAGGGCCGGAGACTAGTGAGCATCAAGGCCACTATCCAAGATGAAGCATCCAAGCTCCACAAATACATCAGAAAGAGGGCACCAAAGGATGAAGCACTGAATGTCTCAGACAATGGAATCTCGAGGAACATGAGATGGAAAAACCATCATGGCAGGAAAAGCCTTGCATGTGATGTACCGCCGGCAGATCACCAAAGTGGCCGATATAAACAAGTCCTATCAATGGCTGGAGAGGGCTGGACTGAAGGAAAGCACAGAGGCACTAATCATGGCAGCACAGGCCCTGAGCAACAGAGCGATCAAGGCCCACATCTACCATACCAGGCAGGATCACAGGTGGAGACTATGCAAAGGAGCAATGAGAAATTGGAGAAGTACCAATTTTTAAGGAAGAACTGGAGAAGGCCTGGAGAGTGAAAGAAACAGTAGTACCTCGGAGCACTGGGGGCCATGTCCCCCACACTAGGGAAGTGGCTCCAGAGAGAGAAAGAGATGGCTAAACAGTATCCGTGCATGTTCCTACATTAATATTTAAATTTAGCTTAATATGAAATTGTGGCTTGTCCAGATTTTTATATTATTATTGTCTTTTTTTTTTTTAAACATTTTAAAGAAAAAGTTATGTTTCTAGTTGTTCATCACATTACTGACATAACTGTGCGGTGCAGTTAACCTTCCCAGAGCAATTCTCTGCTTTCTTGTCTCTTCTTCTATACGCTTTTGTGATCTGCATATTTCTTTTCCTTTTCATCATTTCATTTCATTTCTACTGTTTAATTCCTTTTTTTTTTTTCATTTTTCCTACACCCATCTAGACATGCCTATTTCTCTCATCCTGCATGCCCTCTCATCAACTCCTTGGGTCTTATGCTGTCATACTTCACCACAAATGAGCAGTCTGGATGTGCACACAGCCAACATATCAGGAATCCACATGGGAAACGCTTCACACAGTACAACAACACAGTCTTAATTAGTCTCAAAACTACCGACTTCCGTTGAGAGACTGCACAGTTTGCCTCCTCAATACTCATCCAACAGTGCTTCTCTGGATGAGCATAGGTTAATTACATCCAGTTCACTCATTATTCTCCTTCCCCCTCCTGCTCCCCCCTCGAAAAATTCTGTTCTTTCTTTGTTTTTGTCTCATGAAATCGCTGCAAAATATCTTTCAAGTACATTGTATAAATCCTGAAACTCTAAAAAAAAAAAAAAAAATTATCTTTCTCCCAAAACAGAGGCAACTTTTTCTCTTTCTTTTACTATTTTATCTCAGTAGAAAAAAATGAAAATTAATAACAAAAAACTACTGCATATCAATAAAGCAGTCATGCATGTTGCATAGGATTTGACCACTTCTTATTTGACTTTTGTCAAATAGGAAGTGGTCCGGAAAACAATTAACTAATATTTTCTAACTCTTACTCTTTTAGTAAAACATTCTCTAATGACTTAGCAAGTGTTAAAAAAAAACAGAGCAGAAAGTTGCATCAAGGTAAAATTTTGATTACTACTATTAGCAACTTTGGTTAAATAGATTCTGCGACCAGCACAAGACTAAATATAATGTAATGTATGATAAGACTTGTGCATTCTTCATTAAAGAATGATTTATTTATAATATTTTAGCATTGTATTATTAAATAAGTGACATAATTCTCTGTTGAAAAAGGAAGATACATTTTCATTTCTTCTTCGCTCAAGCTCAGATGTTGAAAATATGATGTTCAGAATACATCTTTTATGATTCCTTCTTCCTGCCAAGGTGTCTGTTTATCCCTGTAGTGTATTCACTTGACATGAAGGGTTAATATACACACCAACCAAGTTTATTAGAAGAAGAGAGAATGCAAATGTTCTTTCTTTCTAATTAGCAAAGTATTGTGGCAATGATGTAATCTCTGAACTATTCCTCTCCTTTGTGCTTGTTGAATTTGATCACTATTCTAAAGAAGACAAATGCAGTCTGTTTGAGGATTTAATTTCTATAAATCAAATCCCAGCACTGCAGCAGATAAGAGAAATGAGAGAAAAGAGAAAAAAAATATAACTACGCTGCGACACAATGGTGAGCAAATGCTGAACGAATGATCAAATATATTAATTTGGAATATGAGCGAAAATGGCCATATGTGTCTATTAATTATCACTGTGTGCAGTCAGACAGCATTGGAGACTGCCTTTGACTTGAAATCTTTTTAACCAGGAATTTAGGCTATAACAAAAGAGTCTGCTCTTTAAAAATGTGGCTTTTGCAGCGTTTCCAGGAAAACTTACATAGCCTACAGTTTGGAAGGTCTTGCATATTGAAAGAAAAACCTCATTCATGACTGAATAGAAGTGGCTTTGATGCAGGGAATTAGTTGTCAGTCTTTTCAAACCTCATTTCACACCCACAATGTCATCTGAAATTCAGGTAATCTTTTGTGCACATGGTTGAGAACAATGTGACAAGTGGTTTTTACAAGGATGTGAGAGGCTGCAGATTGAACAAAATGCTCAGACCAGCAGTCTCCAGGCACAAGAATATAGAGAGACACACCAAATCCCATTACCTTTCCCAACTTCAATTACATGCCACATTAATGCAAATGCAATGTTTCACATGACACATATAGCACTTTTACCATCGGCTTTATAAACATATGAAGTTATGTAAGCAAATATTAATGCAAGGAAACTTGCTATTACCTGAACGTTACATGGCATTCTTTGCAAAAACACACATCTGAAAGTGTCCCTTAAGTTCATATTTGATATTAAAATAAAGAAAAGACTGCATAGAATTTTAAATTTGACAAGGTTGAGGGTAAAAGATTTAGTGTTCAATGGAAGAATGCAGACCAATGAGAGAACAGCATGCCTGCAGACATGCCTCTTTTGTTTCACAGAATCACACGTCAAGCCAACACACACTCGGTGAGAATTTGGTGAGAAATAACAAAGTCAGCAAACTCAGGGTCACCGTTCATTCAAGTCCACAGCTTTCAACATGTTTGATTCAGCAGTAGAATTGTGAAATTGAATATTTCACAGTATTACAAGGGCTGACCTTTTGACATGCCTGAAATTTACCAGAAAATTGTCTTAAATGAGATGGAGACTTCTATCAGTCTTCAACCAACATTGCTTAACAAGGCATCTTTTTATTTTTGTTAGAAGCCAGTGGTTTTATTATGGACTTATGAGTGAATGGAATTGAGGAAAGGGGGAGGAGTGGGTGAACACTCAGGCTGTGTTGGCTATGAGAAAGGCCAGATGACATCGCTGGTGATGTATCGATGTTTGTGTCTGCAAGTTTACAGACATGCATGTCAGAAATGCCTTTCCCATGCACATCGCCTGCACTTTGTGTGTTTCTCTGCAGACAATATTAGTTACAATTATAATAAAAGTTGGGTGTATAGTTTTGTTGAACAACAGGCCTTTAGCTGTCAATGTTACTGCTTAAATGTAGAGTAAACCAAACCAACAATGGATTTCAGTTCTTTATGCTTTGTGTAGACCTGGTTGGTTTGTGTGCCATTTTGTTGATCTGTATATAGTAAACTTACATGGACATATATGTAAAAAGTCTTGATCTGTCTTGAGCGAGGGTGCAATGTTGGTGGTAGGGTTGACGAGGGTTAAACCTTGCTTGTATGAAAGAGGATTAACCTCTGGACTCTCATGTGGACCCTCTGTGTGAGAGAGGTTCAGATTTTGGCTTCCCTCACGTTCAATCCTCAGCACAGAGGAGGGCTGCTTGTGGATGGCTGAAACCTGAGACGGTTTTCTCACTCCCCCAAATGTGCTTGTTCAGATCCAGCCTTTGTGTACATTTGGCGAAACAGCTATGCAGGCACATGCGGATTTAAGTGTCTATTTCTAATATGTCAAGCTTTTCAGCTGTTTTTACATCTGAGGAATTGAATTCAAAATATAGACATATGAAAGTCTGGCGAATCTCATTTTGAAGCCGCTGCTGCTCCCCCACTAGTGTTGAACCCAGTACCTCAACGCCTCAGGTCTGTGAATGATATTCCACTAACAAGAAGCAGCACCTCCTTTTTCATACTTTTCCACCAGGACCTTGTGTTGGCAAACAAGCTGATGAAAGAGGCTTGCTCATGTCTGCAAGGTGTGTTAGGGCAACAGTAGGGTGCAGTTTGTAAGTTCTTCTGCATCACAGTGTGCATGCGGGATATCACTATTCATTGCAAGAGAGTGTGTGTAGTCTTTCAGGTGTTGTTTGACACAGGTAATGATATAGTCTATGACAGGTTCTGAATTATGAGTGGCAGCAGTTTGTGGAGTCTATTAGTCTCTTAGGTTCCTTGCAGTATAGCCCAGCATGGGGTCTAGGAGTCCATGGATCTGATGGGGATCCAATGCAAATCTTATGGGAGTGGGTGTTTTTTTTTTAGGTTGTATTTGGCAGGAGCAGGAATAAATGGAAGGTTCTGAATTTGAGACTGGAAAGGTTTGTAACAAAATAAAGTCTGGACAATATGAAACTATAAGAAGAAAAGAGGAATCATACTGTAACATGCTATAGTTTATCTTCATATTCTGCTGTCTGTTGTGACAGTTGGGATGTTATGGGTGTGCATGTGTGGCTAGTGTGCAAGAGAAGCATGATGATGAAGTCTGTGTTAGTGAGGAGTAGGAGAGAAGAAGAACGTTCAGAATTCATTCTGTTGGTGTGGTTGCAGCCAACAGTAACCATTTTTTGAGACACTAAGAAAGTGACAGATTTCATTGCTTCCAGCTCCTGTGGATGTTACAAAATAGATTCTCTCTGGTCCGTGTTATAATTTAAAGATTTATTGCGTAACTTCCCAACCTTAGAAAACCTGTGCTGCATCCCAAAGCTGCTGTTTTTCTTCCCTTGATGGATAAACAAGCTAATCTGTGTTTGTGCTTTTGTCTTTTCTCATTTCCTTTCGGGTTAGCATTACACTATAATTTTCCTTGTGGTGTTGACAGAGTAATCCCATCTTGCCCGCGTGCAAACAATAGTACATCATTTTCTAAAAGGATTGTTAACAACTTTTCATACTTCATGGTGTTTTTGTTTATGTCAGAGTCTTTTTCCCATTCTGATCATAATTGCTGTCTGGCCATGGTTTTCCTCACTTGCCCCCTTTTTTTCCCTTTGTTGACCCTGGTTGAAAAAGAGTTTGTGGATGCAGGTTGAGCTGGGGGGTTGATGAGGTGGGAGATGGATAAATAAAGCAAAAAAAAGATACAAACGAGAGGAAAAGTGGTTTGAACAGGAAACCGTTTACTGTGTAAGTGTTCATGCGCAGGCTTTTGCCTGTTTACGGGCCTACCCGGACTGTGTAAACCTTATTGATCTGGAATGGAAAATGAAGAGAGAAATTTCCTGAAATACATGTTTGTAAGTGAAAATGGGAGACAGACATGTGAGGCTGAATTATTACGGCAAGTGTTTCTGATTTTTTACCGCTAGCCCATTTGTCTTACATTATCGTTTCGATGCGACCCTCACCCTGCTAAACTATAAACGGTGGACCTGACATCACATACATGTTCAGAGGATAACGCAACGTCACACATTGCTTAGTATTTAATGTTATAAATAAGGATGCTTCACATGTGTTTATCCATTTGGAAGAAGGCTACTTGCACTGTGCAGAATCAGAAGCAGAACTTTTAACACCCAAACCCGAATTTCTTCCTGTGAATTTTGTCTTTTTGGAACTAATTATTGAAAACATGCCCTGGACTGATTTTGGAAGAGCATCTATTTAAAGGGAGGCAATGTTTTGTTTCCTTATCTCAAATGTTTTTTTTTTTTTTTTTTATATACATCTTAAATCTAAACAAACATTGAATGAAACTGAACGTGAAAGTATAAGCAGCGAGTTAGAAAGTTATAAACTGAATTTAAACTAAATTCATGGATGATAAATTCTGGCCTCATCTAAAATAGACTAAAGTTTTGGATGAGCGCTGTTCCTTTCATCTTCTTAATTTAAATGTTTTGCTTCTAAATATTGAATAGACTAGATGCAACTCGTGCTGTTTGTTAATAAGATTTAAGATTCAGGAAGACTTTACTTGTCAATTCTGACAATTTTATTTTTTACTACATGATGCAGTGAAATAATATTACAAGACATAAACAATACAAAAAAATACAAAAATATATATAATGTAATTAAGTATTTAAAATGTATGTATGATAAACTCAAAAAGAAAACATTAATGTATTGTAGCGGTCACCAACTTCTTTCCTCAAGACCTACAGTCCTGTAGGCTTTAGTATTTCCCAGGTACAACACACTTGATTCAAATGACAAATGACACTTGATTGATCCTGCCTGTTAATGAGCTATTGAATTAGGTCAATCAGTGGGTCAGGTGTGTTGCAGCAGGAAAACACTAAAACCTATATATATATATCCAAGGTTAAGAGGTCGCTGATGTAATTTTGTCCAACAGAGCTTCATAGAACAGCACAGAAAACAGGATCATATCTTTTAGAATTAGCAGAACCGAGGAGATTAAAACTGTTAAAATTGTCTTTACATATTAATCGCTTACACTCTCCATGCATTTACACATCTGTTCAAGATGGTGACCACATATGCATACAGAGTCTGGCTGCAAAACAACATTTCAGTTATGGATTGTAAAACCTCTCAGCCTCAAACTCATCTCCTCTGTTTCTATAGCTGGACTTGTCATCATACTGTAGCAGCTCTGATTGATATTCCTGTGGAAAAACTGCCTGTCAGCTCAGCTGCATTCTGCAGAAGCTTACCAGTATAATGTGCATAATTCACCGTGCTCATTGTAAGCCATCCACTGCACTTCAGAATGATTAGCCGTGAAAATATAGCACAGACATTCAGTGTGGATGCCCTTCATCCCATTGATTCTCCTGTTAGTTTCCATGGATTTTCTAAGGTTCTTCACTTGAGGGGAGACAACAAGATATAGCTAAAATCTTCTAGATGCTCCATGAATAAAATTCTTCAAAATATATCATTTGCATATAGCAAAGAGAACATGATGCCAGAAAAACAAGATGTGCAAATAATGAAACAGACTTATGCTCATATTCCAGGGAAATTTCTGCATTTGTTCCAATACAATTTAAATCAGTCAAGTTGTGCAAAAAGAAAAAAAAAGGAAAAAAAAAGTCAGAGAGGAGAATATCTTTTACAGATGCAGCATACAACTCCCATTAAGGTAATTTTGGTTTATACGTGATTAAGGCTTCAGAGTCGAAACACTGAATCTGAGACTAGATGGAGCCAAAAGGATAGAAGTACAAGGATTTGTTCTAAATTATCTGTCAATTCATGTCACATCATTGGCAGTGTTACACAGAAAGCATGCCAAAGCTAAGTTGTTCTGCCAAGGAGCCTTTATTCGCTTGACTGATTCGACTGGAATCAATATTACAAGATAGAAATGCCAAAGAAAACAGAAAGAAAGAAAGAAAGAAAGAAAGAAAGAAAGAAAGAAAGAAAGAGAATTAAAATAAAGAGACAACAGACAGGATCGCACTCAACAAATCATGTCAACGCTCACAGATTGCATTTTTTCCTTCTCCTTCCAGGTAATGTTTTATTGAAACCAGAGGGAGCTCCTTAGTGTGGCCAGTCACAGGTGTGGGAGAATGGCAGTGCGGTGTTGGGCCATGACACCTGTCAAAAGGCAAAATGAAAGCTCAGGCAGCGTGGCAGGGCAGGCCGTTGAGTCAGGCAGGAAATGTACATTTTTTTCTCCGTTTTCAGATGAAGGACGGGTGGGAACACAGTGCAGATGGCTGTGGGGGCAGCCCCTAGTCAACTCTACATCTTCAGCCAGTCACACTTAGTGGACCGTGGTTCTTTCACCCAATCCCTCAGATTCACTTGACAGATGCTCCACCAGGACTTTCTGCTATCAAGAACTGGCAACAAGTGCCACAGGCATTCTTTGAGTAAGATTTTTAGGCATCATTCTAAGTTTGGCATTGTTGTGCTCTTAAGTAGACAAAGCTAAATCGTGTTTTTAAGTACCTGACTAGAGAGGATGTGAAATTGTTACTGACATGAGACTATATGTAGCTTCCATGGCCGTATTAGCCTATCAGATTCCACAGAATATAATAACTGTGACATGATGACCTGGGACATCAAATGCCATTCTTTGTGAGGACACACATCTTATGAATTATGCTAGAAGAAGTAGAATCAATCAAAACAAAACTTCCTTGTCACAGATATCTGAGTGGCCATTATTAGATTTGGCTTTCATATGTCTGCTTCTACATTATTATATGTCTGTGCCTAAACTGAACTGTTTGGTTTCAAAGCCACAATCATTGCTTTTCCCCGGGATTCCACCAGACGTGGCTTTCAAGCATTTACTCTGCCTGACTGTGGACGTTGCATGCATTTAGGCAAAGTCACACATTTCTAAAGTACCCAATTATTAAATCACTCACCCTCTAATCCTAAAACGCCTCCAGTCAGTTCCCATGCCTTGTTGTTTTTGATTTAGTCCTTGTAGGAAGAATCTGCGGCGTCACATCACTTTGTTTTTCTCAGCTGCTACGTATTGTTTCATTCATTGTAAAAATCCTGTGGGTGGAAAAATGTACTGGCTGTCGATCAGTTTTCCGATGAAATTCCCACATTTAACTTTCTGCCTGGCTAATATAAAGCAGCTTCCATCAAATTGAACTGGGCAGTGGTCAGTTGATTAAAAAGCAACTGTCTAGCATTGTCAGGATTAAATCAAATGGTCTTTTTGCATGTCTATCAAATAAATGTCAGCACAAGTGGTGTCTTTATTTGAACATCTTTGACAGTTATCACTCAGTGTAATATATATATATATATATATATATATATATATATATATATATATATATATATATATATATATATGTGACCCAGAAGGCGAAGCTCTCGATTTACCAGTCCATCTACATTCCTACCCTCACCTATGATTATGAGCTGTGGGTCATGACGAAAGAATGAGATCTCGAACACAGGCAGCTGAAATGAGTTTCCTCTGCAGGGTGGACGGGCTGTCCCTTAGAGATAGGGTAAGGAGCTCTGTCATCCAGGAGGGGCTCAGAGTAGAGCCGCTGCTCCTCTGCATCGACAGGAACCAGTTGAGGTGGCTTGGGCATCTGGTCAGGATGCCTCCTGGTGATGTCTTCCAGGCACGTCCCTCTGGGAGGAGACCCCGGGGAAGACCCACGACACTCTGGAGGGATTATATCTCCCAGCTGGCCTGGGAGCGCACTGGGAACCCCCTCCCCCCCCCCCCCCCCCCCCCCCCCCCCCCCCCCCCCCCCCGCAGAGTTGGCAAATGTGCCTGGGGAGAGGAGAGAAGTCTGGGCATCCCTGCTTAGGCTGCTGCCCCCACAACCCGACCCCACATGAGTGGTAGACACGTTGCGGTAAAAAAAAAAAAAAAAAAAAAAAAAATATATATATATATATATATATATATATATATATACACATGTATATATATATATATATACACATGTATATATATATATATATATATATATATATATATATATATATATATATATATATATATATATATATATGTATATGTATATATATATATATATATATATATATATATATATATATATATATATATATATATACATATATGCATATATATATATATATATATATATATATACATATATGCATATATATATATATATATATATATATATATATATATATATATATATATATATATATACATATATGCATATATATATATATATATATATATATATATATATACATGTATATATATATATATATATATATATATATATATATATATATATATATATATATATATATACATATATGCAGCTTCTTTTTTGAAAAAAAAAAAACATATTCTTACATTTTTCTTGTAACATAGGCATTAAAATGAGATTTATACTCTTGTTTGCTAGTCAAACTGCTTCTTGTGCGTCAACATTCATTTTGCAGTATGTGCCTTTTTCTGACTTTACGTGGTACCTACAGTGGAAAGTGGTTTGGTACAGTTAAAATATAAACACTACCAACTAAAAATTGTCTCTTCCAGTCTATGACATAGCAGATCTTTTTAGTCATCTACCTTGCAATGTAATGAACTGGGCGAAAGGCCCTCATATGAAGCAGTTTCTGTATTAGTTTGGACATAGTGCAGTGCAAGTGATAGCCATTTGTTGAACAATTAAAAAAATATTAATGAACCCTTTTGTTGTGCATACAAATGTCTGTAAAATGCAAATGGATGTCCTGTCAGCAGAATTGTGCTCAGGTTTGCATAGTAGCAACTTTACAGCATTAGCATTCATTCAGATGGAGGAAGCAGTGTAGCAAAAATACTAAGTACAGAATAAGACAATAATATTCTACTTATGTGAATATTAAGTCATATGAACCACACTGCACATACTTTCAATGTTTTGACATCTTCACAAAGTATAGATACTTGTTACAGTCTTATAATGGCTTTTTAGAATATTCCACCGCAGTTTGTTGGCTTGATTGCCTCTCACAATGATTCATGTCTGCCATTTTATTACCTGCCGCCCAGTGATACCAATAAAAAATAAATAAAAATCTGATCTTAAGTGAAATCAAAATAACAACAAATGCAGCTGACATGGCAGTCACATCTGAATGGAGCTTTTACATAGGCTTTAAAAAATTCAACAGTCCCTTGATTGAGCTACCAGCCATGCAGCTAACAACATGTGCTGTGCAGTTACTGTGGGAAGGTGCCTTTGTGGCTGCAGACTTTGTGTTGTGTGTGCACGTATGTGTGTGTTTGTGCTGTGGCCGTAGCCCACACACGCTGCTGAATTTGTAAACGGCTGTTTCGGGATCAAAAGCCCGGTCATCCAGAGACATACTTGATTAGTGAAGGGCAGCTTACAATAGCTGTTACACTAAAGACTGCCGGACAGATGGACTGTGCTGTGAAAACTGCGGTGTGTGTGTGTGTGTTGGTTCAACGTGTTTAACCTGGCATTGTGTTTGCAGTCTTGAAAAAGAAAGATTTTTTTTTTTTTCCATGTCACTGATTCTCTTCTTCTCCAATTTTTTAATCATTTGTACTCTGTGGTAAATGTGATTTATTAGAGTTCGAAAGGCAATAAAAAAGTTCTCTTCCAAATCCTGCGATTTTCTTTCAATCTTGTATTTTTCTTTTAATCACTTCTTTTCCCCTCCTGCACTCAAACAAACTGGACACGCTCATTAATCACAAGTCCTTGGTTTTATTTCTTAATGCTTCATTTGAAAACCAATTAGCTTTCCTCTTTGATTCAATTACCAAAGTGAAAGGCCAGTACTATCTCGCCACTGCTATAATAACATCATAATTGTATTTACACACAACCCAACCTGCACCCTGCCTTTAGCAAAGTGCTGTTTCAAAACGGTGTCTGATCTCCACTTTTGTCTGTGGCCTTATGAATTCTGTTGAAAACTGTTTCGAAGCTGAAGTGATCATATCACACACCGATAAACTACACAAGACAAAACACAGCTGCCAGTTTGGCTTAACTTTCAGAATCAATGAGGTTGGGAACATTTGAAATGGATTTCTCCTTGACGACACGGTGAGTGCCTCCACAATGTGCTCCATTTTTCCACCGCTGCTGGCACAGTTTGTCATGGGTGTCTGGTTGAATGTATCTGTGTGGGCTGAAGAATGTGTGTAAAAAATGAGTGTACATGTGTAGAAAGAGGGTCTGAGTTTGTGGTTGTGTGATTAAGTGTGTGTGAGTATGTGCCTGCATGCTTCCATGGCTGACAGCAGTCAGTCAGAATCTGGAAAGCATCACTACTCACTACTAGCATTGACGATGTGTGTATAGAACACTGATTTTACCCTAAAAGGTCTCACACAGCAGAAAACCTCCCCAGAGTCAGGTAGAAGCTGAAGAACAATGACAAGTTCAGACTTCCTAAATTCTGCAATTGCTTTGCCACCATAGTTATTATAAATATTCATTTCAACATTTTCTACAATATTATTCTCATAAGAAAGGTGTTATTATAACATTGTAATGTCACTCTATGTATTTGCCATCATTTCTTACTCTTACATTTATTAAATACATATGAAGATGTGTTTAAATGATTGTATTTGTTTGGCCCAAAACAAACAATGATAAGTTATTCAAATCCTCCATGTTTAACAACTAACAGGGTAAAATTTTCTCTAAGCTCTGTAAACTATATCATTGTCCATGCCATCCTTAACTCTTGTTGGGGTTGTTGTGATTAGGTTTAATTGGCCATCCCTTATTAACATTTGCACACTTCACTGCAGCCACTCACATGGATTCATAATAGTTGCCTTTTGGCTTTCTGAGCTCAAAACACGATCCACTTCCTGTCTCGGTTGAAGTCGCCTTCCCCGCTTCCAAACAATTTTGAACCAAATTGCTTCCAACATCAATAGTGACAATATTGATTTGCATTTTGCAGAATTCAATCATAAATAGGCATTTCTTTAAGCTTGGATTTGAACCTGATGGGGTGAAGTTTAACCAATGGGACTGACGTGGAAATACCGTAAATGCTTCTGAATGTGTGCAAGGATCACAGACCATTAAACCACATCTGTTCCAGCATTATTATCATGTTATGTGTGATCCATATGAATTAGATGGGTTGCTCTGGAAGTTTCACAGTGCTAGATTTGATTGTGCACATTCTAGTGTCATATTTGTTTTTATTAAGTAGCTCTGACGTTCATCTTTATGCAGATCACAACAGAATTATTTCAACTACCAAAATACACCCAAGATTCAGCAATACTGAATATATCTCAAATAGAAAATGAACGAGTATAATGCATTTATTGTCTTAATTATGATCCTGGAAGACGACTGTAATATTCAAAATACAGACGCTTTAATGGCAAGAGTTATGCTGCCAATGATTGGAGCTTTACTTATTTTTAGTACAGTCTTTACTCTCTGGGTAATGACTATTTAAGTAAATATTTTTTTATTTGACAAGTGATTCTGATGTGTGTTGCTGAAAAGTGTTCATCTCAGTTGTGTGGTGTAATAAAGGCTGGATGTATCCCTCAGAGATTCACTGAATATCCATAAGAAACATCATCAGTGTTGAAGGAAATAGAAGCAAACATCCACCTTTATTAAAATCTCTGCTTTATGTTAGAAGATCTCAATCTTCTAAGGGTTGTAACCAAGTCCTAAAGTCATAAACAGCTCCTGGCGGGGCCAAAAATATTTAGAAAATTAGAAATTAATTAATTAAACTTCCATATCTCTCACTCCATTAATCTCCACTTATAAGGGATATCATGCATAGTGACATACATCTGCAGACACTGCCTGAGTCACTGATTTTAAATGTAATGATAAGAATTGTATATTTATTTACTTATTTACATATTTATTCATTCATTCTTTTTTTTTTTTTTTAATGGGACAAGTTTAATTTACTACAGAACCACCGGAAACAACTAGAATATTTATTTTCTTGGAAAGTAGAGATGCATAAAAGTAAATAGTAGAAGTACAACCCACTTTAACATCAGATCATTTCCCACTCAAACACCATATATTTGCACTCACTCTTTAAATGTTTGATTCTTCGATAAAGAAAGTGGAAATGATCTTGAGCCAGTCGTCATTAAATCGCTATGGGTTTATTTGTTTAAGACTCGAGGGCTCAGAAGGAGATCTCTCTCACATGAACTGTGGTGGTCCACACTCCATTTGTTCATTGAGTGTCTTGAATTGACTCTTGGAAAAGGCTGGAAGCTAAAAAAAAAAAAAAAAAAAAAGTGCACAGAGAAAGTCTGGGTAAATAGGTTAAAGCATGTGGAAGATTGCTTTCTGTGGAAACTGAATTTTAGTGTGCACAAAAGGACTAGTGTGTTACAAAGGGTTATAGGACTATAACAATTAAAGGTGTCTGAATTTTTACAAACGAGTAGGTAAACTCATTTCGGCATGTGTCGAAGGGGGCTGCGGTTATGGTAGAGCAACACAGCTTGTCGGGATATATGACACGTCATCTCTAGGGTTTACTCTTGAGAAAAGCAGCTGTTTTTTTGACTGCGCTAAACAGAGACGTTGTGTTCTGCAGTTTCTATTCCCATACAAGCTTCCCCTCAACAGGCCTTTGCCGATACTTCCGCAAATACGCTTTGGCTTCTCCTTCCCATGTGTTGCACACAGAAGGAGCAGTGGTGCTTGGGTGTAGAGATCACTTAAGTCATCTATGCTGCAGCCATCATCAGCTGCTCTCTTTCACCCCGACATACCAACCTCCCTACCCCCCCTTTTCATGCTTGATGTGGCCTGAGACAGAATCTCATCTCACACAACCAGGCCAGGCTCCCTCTGAAGTGTCAAACTAGGTCTTAATTTGAAAGCCCAAGGGCCCATCGAAAACTAGCCTCATGCTTACCACTCAATTATCTTCTTGTCCTTTTCTTTTTTTTTTTTTTTTACCACTAAAGCCCCCTCTGAAAACAATGTGGTTGGTCAGCCTTGGTTTCATATCACCAGTGGCAGCACCCTTTAAATGATATGAACATGAATATATGAAACACTTTTGATGCAACAGAATGATTTGACATTGTTTTATAGAGGGGATCCTGCTGTAAGTAATAGAGGCATATAAAATATTCTCCTTCCTGTGATTTTAAATTGATGTCAGTGATCTTTGACTCATGGTTTCTCACAGTATTGGACAACCTCTGGTGCCTATTAGTCTAATATAAAGATTGCCTCATTCTCTTATAGTGGGTCGGTCAGAAACAAATATTGTGCTCTCCCTCTAGTGTTTGCTGAAATTGCCCTTCGAGACCTCGTGGCTTGGAAACATTTACAAATGCTCAGAACCACAGGAAACATCCAGAGGAAAATGTCTGCTCTCTCAGCAACCCTCCCCTCCTTAGTTCCTTACCAGCAGTGGATTTGGGACCAGTAAGCTTGAGAGAGGTCAAAGGTGAGTGAGAGAAAAGCACAGATGACTCTCAGATGGATTAGCGCTAAGTGATCCAGACTCTCCCACACAATCACAACACCTTAGAGGTCATATTCACGAGAAGTCTTTTTCACCAATTTCAACTACCAATCTAAGAAACAATATGAGGATTGGCATTTGAGCGATTAATATTCTGAAACTACTTACCTTCTGACATGTCAGCCCCCCCAAGTTGCATCTATTTATAGTTTTATTTAATCAAGCATCTCTGAATTGTTTGTGTTGATATTAGTCTCATGGCCGGACACAGTGCAGACAGTTACAACAGAATGTTATATTGCATGTAGTTTGATATACAAGCTGTTCTGAATAACGTTATCAGTACACTACTGGTGTGTTAATTATTTGACAAATTATGAATCCCCATCCGGAGGTGGGCGAGCCATCATTAATCTTAAATACATATGAAAATGGAGTTGGGTGGCTTAAAACATTTAAACTTAAATTAACCGTGATCCATCATCTTCACAGTATCTCACTCTTTCAGGAAAGGAACATGATAAGAAAAAGAAGCTGCTTATCATAAACCAAACACCGTTTTCATTTGTATCTGTCAAAAATGAACAAGCTGAGGCTAAACTTCCAGATATGCAGTTGGATTGCATTCAAGCTGAAAAACATCACCCTCAGTTTGGCTTTCTGCTATGAATGGCTCTATTATCTGCTGCTTTATTGTGGGTATTAGACCACACGAGCCTTTAAAAGCACAAGTCTGAATCAAATCAGAGCCTTGTGGGAAAAGATTCTCCTCAGTTCCACCCAAATGGCTTTTAGCATTATTTAAAAAATGGATTATTCTATTTTGAAATTGTGTACATTTTAGGTGTGGTGTTAGGAAATACTGTTAGTAAAAAGATAAACCTTTACAGCTGTTTTTACAATAGCTATGTATAATGTAGCTTAGTTGTTTATGCTCAATGAACTTCAGCACAAGTAGAAACATTAAGACACATTTTTATTCAAATCTGTGCAATTTAGCAATTAGTTTTAATTTACGGACATTTCAGAGTTTTCCATCTAATTCACGAACAAAATAAAACACAGGATAGCTGAATTGTTAATATCTGATGTTTTTGGCTTTCACATCTGCTGAGTTGTTGATTAAACTGCGCCTTTCTTCTAAGCAGTTACTCAGACAAGTCTTATTTGTGTATGTGTTTCTGTTTCTTTCCCCCATCCCCTCCTTCAGCCAAAATATACCATAGCATTAGGTAAACACTTCAGAATGACATTTACTCAGTTTGTTGTCAGCAGCTTATATTTACACACCAATGTATCAGTCCAACAACACTAAAGGGCTCTTTCTGCATATCTCAGGCTGCTGGGGGATTGATAAGAAAGCAGTAGAAAGCAACAACAGGCTGTATTAGGTATTTAATTTCTGTTTGTTAACCACTGTCAGTCATTAGCCCCTTCCCACCATGCCTTATGCTCGTGCACTGCAGGAAAAACTAAATTTCAAATAAAGTACATTCCATTTACATGTGTGTTCAGAGCAAATCTGAATTAGAAGTTCACTGTGCAGTCGGTGAGGGTGAGACACACTTGCAAGGCGAAGGTGCAACAGGTTATCTGACAGAACAAACTATAATAATATTAATGCCATTTTCATTCTATATCTTGCTTCAGCAAATATGGAGAGATAAAGAAACCAATAAACCATTCAACCATTCCACATTCTCCTCTGTTCTGTCTGAGAGTTGTTTATGAACTTAGGTGAGGCTGGAGTTGGTTCCCCAGCCCACACTATTTTCCTTTTATTTAATCAGACCAAAGCCAACTTTAAACTGTTTTCTGTGATCAGAGTTACCTTTTCGTAAGATATTCTCCATTTTATAATGATGTAGATACTTTAACAATGAGGCGTATATACGAGACAAATCATTCTGTGAAGGCTGAAAGAGATTAGGCTTTGTGTTGAAGATTTGTTTAACTACTTGTAACTTCATTACAGGTAATACTGCAATAGTGTATTAGCAACTAGGAAACCCTACTTTCCTCAGACTTCATGATATTATTTACAGTTGTGGAAATAAAAGGTCATTTATTCTGCTTGTTGTTGTTTTTTTTTTTTTTTCTGTAATAACAATAGTCCGCATGATAGATCAGATAAAACTCATTTATGTCTTATTTTCATTGCAAAAATTCCATAAGTAAATGAATAAAAGCATTTATTTTAAGGGATGAATTTGTTCCATTATGTAGGGCTTAAAGATTCTTCTGAACAGTTCATTTTTCATTTTTAGATTTTTTATTTGGGATCTTGATCTTTTTACAGCTCCTCACTAAGATTATCCTGAGCTGTAATTGTTCCATTATCTGTAGATATATGAAGAAAGAAAACACTGCTGCAGCCGTGTAATTGTAGAAGCTTTCTAAAGGTACATTTAGTGTTATTTCTCTATTGTTAAACATACATGTCTTTGTGCATTATGTGTTTGATTCTGGCAACTAATACAGTAAATTAAAAGTCACATCATTCTCAGAGCCAGGAGAAAGGGAATCAAAAGTAGGACATTGAGCTGCAGATAGAGTATAAACCGAGTCATAGTCCTCCAGCTCCCCCTCTCTCCTGTCAAGAACTTTCCCTCTTTCCCCGCTGTTTTTTTTACACTTTGGTTCTTTGAAAACCTCTCTTTTTACATGCACAGTTTCCTCCCTCCCTTTCCAACACATTTCTTTCCCATCTTCCAAACCGTTATCCCCATTCTGCACTCCACCCACTTCACTAATCAGACCACTCGAACATCAGATTCTCTCTAAAAACCAGTCTCCCTCTATCATCGAATCCAAGTTTCCTCATTGTCTTCCTCTCTGTGTTTTCTCCCTCTCCTTACTTGTTTCTAAGTTCATGCATGTGGATTTGATTCCTGAAGCTAACAAAGCGCACACAGCTAAGAGCAGAGGCTGGGTTGTGGACATATCTTAGATATACTGTAACACCTATTTATTTTCTCTGGATAATTTGGAACCAGGATCCAACCAACCAAACTGAGCTTTATTTATTTGATTTTAATGTCTTCCTTTTTTTTTAGAAAAAAAAAAAGTATAAAAAAGAAGTGGGTGGCGAACAAAAAATATGTTGGGGGATTCATTTTTCTTTTTGGATAAGATGATAAGTTTATGGTGATTATGAGAAAATGTGTATATCAATATTATACAGTGATAAGTTTCACATTTTTTTCCACGAATACGATGACTGTAGCCTTTAAATCAAGTAGTAACTCTGATAGCTTGACAGTGTCTGAAAGAACTGAAATAACTGGGTAAAATTACAAAATAATAGTATTGAAGGAAAATTACACAAAGATAGTTTTTTAGTGGCAATGATTTAAAGGTTGGAACATTTTCATTCACGTTACTGCATTGTCTAAATAACTGAGAAATAAAAAATTTTGGAATGACAAAGCCAAGTACATCACAGTGTTGTAAAGATGGTGTGAAGGAATGTCTATTATGTTCAGCAACTTGAGTGGTATAATTTATTATGTGTGTCTCTGAAAAAAAGCAATTTTTTTCATAAAGGCTGCCGAGGAACATGCAACATGTTTAACTCAATGTGTTTTTTTTCTTTTCTTTTTTCTTTTTCTTTTTACCTTACCCTTACACCTAACAGATATTGTATCATCCTAAACTCTGACTTTCCTCTACTTAACTGAAGGTACTGTATATATGTAAAGTTAAAATAACAAGAAAAAAAACAGGAAAGATAGGAAGGAGAGAATTGCACCTGGCTGCTCTGCCTTACCTTTAAATTAGAGTTTTTTGTTGGTTGATCTACCATGTATGTAATGGTATCCCCAAATTCAAAGTGGGGATAAAAAGAAAATTAATAGCCACAATTAAATAAGATATGTAGACATGTCACAGCAAAGAAAAAAAAAAGTAAAATTGCAATCCAATGCCAGAAAAATTAATTTTAACTGCATTCCATCCACATGCCACAATGTTGTACTCATACAAGTTAAACAGTATTGTTTATTTTAACTGTTAGTAAATATGTTTATATACATTTCTACTGACTGCTAGATTCGAGTCAAGATTTGGAAGGTGTAATGCGTTTCTTTTTGTGTATTATGTTTATATGGTGTTATAGCTGGAAATAATGTATTAACATGATACCATATAATCAAAAATGCAAATATGTCCTAAGAATGAGGCTGTTGTTGAAAAGGTTAACACATTTCATCTTTACTGATTTACAGGATTTTAGAACTAATCTTTGATTCTATAGCTAATGGGTAAATTCATTCTCACAAAAAGTGATATGTTTGATTCAATACATTCAGTCTCTGCAGACGTTTACCTTAATGTGATAGAAAAACATTTTGACACAAAGTGTTTGCAAACACTATATTTTTATCACAAACGCTGTATAATTTATCCTATATTGTACTATACTATACTATACTATACTATACTATACTATACCATCTAGAATATAAATTAGAATATAAATGATGGCACAAGTTCTCTAGTGGATGCAGTGACACAATAAAAAAAGTTCCTGGAAAGAGCTACATTTTCCAGAAAGGTTCTTATAATTCATCACATCTTGTATGCATACATGCAATATTTGGAACAAATATTTAAGTAAATATAACAGAATAATTTCTCCATCAGCTAACAGATATTATTAATACCACTGAAAAGAGTGACAGTCACAAAAATAGCGGTTTAACAGAGTTCACAAAATTCCCTTGTGCCTGGTGTAAAGGGATATTTTTTCCATTTAAGTAAAATAACATTTGTTGAATTTGCTAATAAAACTCCTATTTCATGTGGCAATTAAAACACAATTTCCTGCAGGTGTCTCTTTAATAGACTAAAGAATTTAGGACCATCTTCCAACTCCTTCACTTACCAGTCTTTTCACACATTTAAGTTTTTTAACACACAGTATCAGACTTAGATAAAGGAGAAGAAATGAGACACTGTGTATTGAATTTTAAGCAATGATCAGAGGTGTGACGTTTGCTGCAGAAGATGGACAAGGAGCAGCAACTGACCATGCGTGCACCATATGAGCAATTTGCTCTTCTGATTTGCCTGTTGCACTTAACCCACTTTCTTCCTTTGCATTTGTTCAGTGGAATTTTTTTCTTAAAAGAAGAGAAACTAATCATTCAGTTTGGGTCACGGACAGAATTGTTTGCAGGGACTTTTCCCCACACCACAAAGTACTGCAAGATGTTTCACATTGTCATCACCTAAGGATGGCACTCCCAAACCCCAATGACCGAGCTTCCCTTCCATATGATATTAATTAGTGCTGCTACTTTTGTTAATCCCAGTTCAAGTAACTGGAATGATTTCACACAAATATGTTCCCCACTTTTACCAAGTTCCCCAGAAGTCATGCCAGGAAAGACTGGCTCACATCTCAGCTATGTGGAACTGCTTTCATACTGTCAACCATGTCTTTGAAGCACCCCTACCATCCCACTGAGTGCTATCACCCGCCTGCAAGGTGTTTCCCTTTTCTTATTTCCCATTCCCCATTCTGCCAACCTAGCAAAGAAAGTTATTCTTGTAATGTAAACATTTCACTTTTGCTTTGAGAGTTTTTTTTTTTCTTTTCACTGAAAGACCAAAGATTGACAACGAGCCTTTGGGTGCTCTTAGCAGGATGTGGTTTGCTGTTAGCTGGCTCAGGTAAGCCATTTTAACCATTAGTGCTGATGTTGGAAGAGTGATTTGTCTTTCTTCTACCTGTCATGGCTGCCAGATGCCGATTTGTCACATTTTGCAACTAGTACTTGAAGTGAAAGACATCGCCTGCAGTCTGGAGAACAGACACTAATTGGTTAGGTTCACTAGCATGTTTATGTGTGGATTTTTCACGTTTTTGCAAAAGCAGAAGCAACTTAGCAGGTGGAAAATCTTTTTTTCCCATTCTTTTTTTAGCCTTTTTAGTTTTCAGTATCTGACTGTGTGAATTTTGTGATGAGGACATCAGGCCCTCAAAGTTTTGCTCATGAAGCACAAAGCTGTACCGTTTCATATTAGACCACCTACCAAGATTACAGATCTATTGTGAGTGACATACATGGCATGTAAGTAAAAGAAAATGTTTGCCACAAGCAAGTTGTAAGACAACATACTAAACCTTTCTGATTTTAGTTATTTGTGTGTTTCACTAGGTGTTTGTCACAGTGCTGCATTAATTATGCTGAAACTTGTGGATGCATGAATGGAGGGTGGCTCAGGCTTTTCTCTTTTCCATGTGTCCCACACATTTTGTCCAGCATTACAATCTGTCCTATCAACAATTACTGTAACTATTGACAAAGAAAATTAAAAACTGATGAAATGTTCCTCTTAGCAACTTCTGACTATATTTGACAGTCTATCAGATACATAGACAAGACAGACGGACGGACGGCCAGACAGACAGATAGATGGGCGGGCGGATAGATAGAAGCAGGTGACTATCCAGACTTTTCCATGTTTGCCAGAGGCGAGTTATTAAACACAATGATGGAATGTGGTAGGACAGATTTCTTGTATCTGTCCGTGCAACATTGGAGCTGTTAGTATGTTAGAGACGGCGCTCCGCTCTGACCAGTGTGTGGTGGAGAAGGTGCTCAGGGTGGAATGATGGAAACCAGTTTGTTCAGTGCCCATCTCTCTGCCCCAGTTCAAAAAGTGCACAGTTTGCACCCAATAACAGGGCCAGCTTTATTTATAAGTTTATTCAGCTTGCTGGCATTGCTGCTTCCCCAGCAAACAGCAGCAAAGAAAAGTACGCTGGAAATAACAGACTGATAAAAGATCTCCAACATCTTGCTGCAGACACCGAAGGATCTGAGCCGTCTCAGGAAGAAGAGACCACTCATCCCTTTCTTCTACGCAGCATCTGTGTTGGATTTCCTGTCCAGTCTGTCATCAGTGGTCACTCCCAGGTACTTCTAGTTCTCCACAATCTCCACTCTCTTGCTACTGCAGGGAAGAAAAACAGTAGGACTGAGATCGATAGAGAGATGACAACATGGTACTCCAGTTTAGAGGATGCATCTGAACGTCACTGGGGCGCTCAGAAACAAGGTCAGCAGTCTGGTGGTGGACAGAGAGGAGATGAATGGGACTGATTACACCAGAACATTAGGTATAACAAACCACTAATCTGATGGTCTATCTGCAGCCATACATCTTCATCTATCATCCACCCTCCTGTCCGTCAACACCATGACTTGGGAGCAGTCCAGGAGCAAGACATGACAAACTCCTTCTTGCACGTGCTTTTCATGACTCTGTGCCTGTACGTCCATCAAGCCGTCTCTTTTCACCAACTCCCCAATGTGACTTAAAGACATCTGTTCAGTTGATTCAGCCCCAAATGAATGAATGAACAAATGAATAAAATTTGAAATACTGTAACTTCTTGGATAATAACTCAATTTAACTTCCAAAACCACATAAGAATGATTTGACTTTTAAGCTTCCTGCAAACATGTGTTTTCCACTTTGGGAGCATTTTGGGTTTTTTTTGCTTTTCTGCCAGCATTTGCTTTGCATCAGACTCTCTGACCCAAATTCATAAGACTCTTCTTTGCCACATTATCTGGTTTGCTAATTACCTCAATCTTGTCACTTAAATGCAATTATGGACATCATATTATGTATTCATTTGAAATATGTCTGGGCAGGGAGCTCGGAGGGATTCTTGGGGTGGGCAAACCCTCCATCCACAAAAAAAACAAAAACATGCTTTAAAGATGGAAAGGAACTTTTTTTTTGGAGTGTTTGTTCACAACAAGGTGGGGATGAAGATTTTGACATCTGTATTTATCAGAGATCTGTTTTTAACAGGACACATACTGTAACCCTGTTCCCCAAATGCTGCTAAAAGGTACCTGATGGAAATCTTGAAGTTATCTCCGAAGTGGAAATGAAAACCAGAGCTTTGTTGAACTGGCTAACAGAAACTTTATTTCCTTAGCAGATGGCTAAAGTACTTCCTTTGCCACCAACGTTAACACATTCATTAAAAGGGTTTTGCGGTATAGTGAGGGAGGAAGAAGCCGTCTAGCTGTTATCACAAGCTGCAGAAGCATCGTCTGCTTCAGAGACACGGGTCCATCGCAGTCTGAGGCAATTACACTGAAAGCAGAGAGGTCAGGGAGAAAAGGAGGCAAGAATGAGCCTGCTGGATCAGCTTATCAGATAGCCAGAAAACCCAGGAACAGCTGAGGAAACTCACCGTGCCTTTCCCAGAAGTCAGGGGAGTTCAGTGCAGATGAGGAGAGCAAAGGTCAGGGATTGGAGTTTAATTCTGCAGATTATTTTATCAGGGATCTTTTAAATATTTCAAGCCCGACTGCATATATGTAATAATAAATTTGCATTAGGAATTATTTAGAAGAGTCACAGTGATGTTGGAATATGTATATGAAAACTCTTAGCAAGGAATATCAAGTTTCACTTGCTGACAAATGTTAATAATTAATGAAAAATGGCCTTAAGCAAGCGGAGGCTCTCTAAAAGGCTCTCTAAGGTTAATATTTTATAAATGTCTAAGCATAATTCTGCATAGTTATTCATATGCTGACTAGCGCCTATTATAAAATAAAAAGACTGATTAACACATTTCTGATCACTGTGGCTTTGATCCATTTCTCTCCAGGTTCATCATGGTTTCCACATGGTCTGTGCTCCACAGTGATGTCTGTTTGGAAATATTGCTTCATTGTCATCTGCAGACTGCATGTCTGAGTTCAGGAGTTTAACTAGAAGGGTCAACAAAATGCCCTGGCCAATAAACCGACAGCTGGTTAACGACCACTGGAACCAAATGATCCTGCTTTCATTGCAACACAGCAAAATGGAAAAAAAAATAAATAAAAATCAGCCAATGAAAGACTGAGGGCTGCCCCAACACTTGAACAGCCCCAGGAATGTTTATCAAAGCAAGGTTCATATCGCTTCTTTTTTTTTTTTTTTTTTTATCTTTTGTGTATCATTTTCTAATATCTGTTTTTATGGTGAGAAATTCTTCTGCTCTCCAAACTTTCATGGTGATTTAAAACACACGTTTCTTATAAAAGTGTTCTACTTTGAACCAAACTGTGTTTCTGTCCCTTTGAAGATACAATCCTCTCCATCTGTAACCAACTCATTCTCAAAGTCTGTCTTCATCCATTCACTTTGTCTGCAGTTGATAGTGCCAGAAGAGAGCTCAGAGTATAAACAAGCTCTGTATGTATCTTGCCAACACGTAATGCATGACATGATCTCCATCTACCAAATGTGCACATTTATCCAGCGAAAATAGTCAAAAATGCAAAGACCTGTGCTCATTAACTGTAATTTGTGCAATTCAAAAAGGAAAGGGACTGTGTTTATTTTGACTCAAGCAAAACAATCTCCATCTCCTTTCCATTTACCCGCCAGATTAATTGGCGTATTTGACTTTTGTTTGCAAGACAAGGTTGAGGGCAGACTCCTTGACACCGCCAGCATGGCGGCCAGGAGCAATTGGAGCGCCACACAGCAGTTAGTGTGACGAGACACGAGGCGAGCACTCCGGGTAATTAAACCGAGTTTAGAGGGTCCATACATCTGATCAAATCAGCTGCAGCAGTGGAGAGTTTTTACCCATTGCTGCATAGCCTAGATTTGAGGAACTTCTCATAAAGCCCCCCCCCCCCCCCCCCCCCCCCCCCACACACACACCCCCCACCCCGCCAGAGACTGAGAACAGATACAATTCTGTTTGCCTGCACCGTTCAACTGTAGACGGTTTTGTTGAGAAGATATGTCAGTTATGTGGCAGACTTTCCATCAACGACTCAGCACTTCCTTTAAAATATTTTCTCTGCTGGAGAGGGGATCTATCAGCGAAAGTGTTGGGTTTACAGGAGCTCTGTTGACATATATGGGACCCCCAAGAGATTCCCCAGCATTTTTCTGACCTCATCCCCCTGAGTCATGTCGTTGTCTCACCTAGGCCCTGACCCCAGCCGCCAGGGCACACTCTCATACACCAAGAGGAAGTGGAAATGACTTTGTAATACTACCAGGTTTTTTATGATTTCACAGAACATGAAGACAAAAACACTCAGACAACCAAAAGCTCTACATATAAAGGGAAAAAGAGGATTGAAGGGGAGATGGTTTAATCTTCACTACAGGTTACTTTAGAACAAAAATTATGCAAAGCATTGAAATATTAACACATTTAGCTGCTGAACAGCATTAACTCACCGGAGACATTATTATTCCAAGTATATTATGGCACTGACTGTCAATTCTTTAAATATACCACTTTGCTCATATGAAGTACTTGATGGTGCTCTTTATGACTCTTACACATCCACTTTTATAATATGCTGTAAAAAAAAATATATATATATATATAAATATATATATATATACAGCCTTAATGGTATTAGGAACATCACAGCTTCAGTAAAATGAAGAGGAAAATGCTTAGAGGTAATCAAGTTCCTTTACTGTATTTTTCCTCAGCCATCTGGTAGCTATTGAACATTGTTTTGGATACTTTGAAACAGAGCCCATAGCTTACTCATTATCCAAAGCAGTCTCGTTCCTGCCCCTCCTCTGTTCCCGACTGTCTCCTATTCTCTCCCTCTCTTTCATTCTTTCTGCTTGTCTCCAGCTTACCAGACCAGTTCACTTAGGCAGACACATTACTTAATGAGGTAATTGGTCTAATGTCTCTGGGGTACAATGAAAAATGCCACAGTACGGCATGCTACTGTGGTTAAGCTTTAACCTAAAATCACACGCTACTTGGCATGACAGGATGCCATAGATTCTAGGCTTGTCACACATTGTGCTTAAGCATCCTGACTTTTCTGAATTGGGAAGAAACAAAAAAGAAATGGTATTGTGAGTCTTGAGGGTGATGTTGCCAGTCAGAACAGCTGAAGCATTTTTAACGGGCCACGCTCCGTGATTCTGGTTGCACTGACAGCACTGAAATGTGCTGCTGTTGAAACAAAGTCCTCGTTCCACTGTGGGGGATCCTGATTTCTGGTATGTGACCTTGCGGTTGACATGGAACCACAAAAAGTAGTGATCCCTTTCCATCCTGCTACAATTTTCCATCTAGCGCCATTAGTTTTTCATTTAGAGAAACAAAACTGTTCACCCTTTTCCTTCTGTGAAAACATGGCATCCCAGAAGGCTTTGCGGGAAGTATCAATCACAAGAGTGGTTGCATTGTGATTACCTCAACACACCATATCAGACCTGGGCTTTAAAAAGAAAACATTGGACTCTGCAGTCGCAGCAGCAGAGATAGATCAAAATGATGTGACGCTCCAACTAAAAACCTTATCTAGGACACGGTGGAGGGTATGCATATTTGTGCAGCCTCTGTATCAAACATAGCAAGAACATGATTGTTGATAGATGAGCAAGGAGAACATGTCAGCATATATGGTGCCTCTGCATGAAACATGAGCCTGTTAGTCTGAGGAAACTGTGGAAACACTGGAAGTGCATGAATCAGCCAGTTAGAGTGTGGGAGAATTAAACCATTGGTCAACTTTATTGCTGTGTGTTTCCACACTTAAAGGGTGTTTATTTTGTTTTGTTTTTGTTTTTTTGTTTTTTTTAGCAAAGTGAATGTAGATTTTATGATAATTAGAAATGCTGAAAATATTTTGGGTAATTAAATCCTTTTGAAAACTTTTGTAAAGAATTTGTAAGAAGAAAAAAAAGGCTTTTTCAGCAGTCATACCATCATCTTTATGTTCTGATTTAAGTCTGCTAAAGTACTCAACAAGACGATTTCAGTGAAAGTCGTTAAATAATTGAATTTCTTTGTGATTATAGTGACTGGGAAGTCCATCGGACCACTTCCATTAAATTGACGACAGAAAAGGAAGCCTCCCTGCTTTCACAGGCTGGTCTGCCAACGCATGTATGCATAACGAATTAAAGGGAATTGCAGAAAAGTACGCAATCATTTCCACAATCATGGGATGCCACAATCTTTCCATTTCCAGTGGTTTTGGTTGATAACCTATAACTGTGTTCTGATTTGATCATTTAGTCAGGAGATTTAAGAGCAAACGGAGGGGTCTGTTTCAGGTCAGGGCGATTAGATTTCAGGGAGATTCATAAAAAAAAAAAAAAAAAAAAAAATCATTCTTTAAAATTAACTTTAAAAAATGAAAAAGAAAGTTGTCATTGTGTTTATAACTCTCAGCTGAGCTCTGACATTCAGATCACAGAAGGACTAAGACAATAAGATCAGATAAAGTTGTTAGCCTTTGTATATTCAAATCAAATCAAATCAAATTCACTTTATTTATCCGTTAGGAACTTCATTTGCGGGTAGAGCACGACCATGACAAATAAAATAAAAAGACATATCCACACACACAACTCAACCTGTCAGTTAATAAATAAGTTAAAAACAACAATTGACACCAATATGCCATACACAGTCATAAATATAACAGTCTGCAATAGCCATCAACCATTTAACAGACGGATAGAGGTGGGAAGGAAGGTGGAAGTGGCCCTCTTTGTTCTCAGAGGGAGAGACCTGTACCTGCGCCCTGAAGGTAACAGGGTGTAGTGAGAGTGCAGGGTGTGCAAGGGGTCAGTGGAGATCTGGGTGCCTTTTCTCAAGACTCTGGTGTTATAGATGGTACTGAGTGACTGCTGCTCCTGACCTATGATTTTACTACTGATTTTAACAATCTTATTGAGCATGTTGTGATGAGTGAGAGTGAGTAAACCAAACCAGGCAGTGATGTTGAATGTGAGAATGGATTCAATGAAACATTTATAGAAGGCAGTGAGAATGGACTGGTGAACCTGAAGTTTGCGGAGCTTACGGAGAAAGAAGAGGCGCTGTTGACATTTTGAAAAGATCTGTTCAGTGTTGAGTTGGAATGTGAGTTTATGGTCAATTATGGAGCCAAGATATTTGTATGAATGAACCTTTTCAATTATTTCATAGTTTACTGTGAGTGAGGAGGTGGAACACTGGCCGTGGTGGAAATAAATGACCATTTCTTTGGTCTTGGATACATTTAGATCCAGACAGTTGTCCTTACACCACAGTGAGAATGAGTCCAGTTCTGATTGCAGAAGTTTATCGGTATTTGTGGTGTCAATGATCACGGTGTCATCTGAGTACTTGATATATGTTATTCCTGGGGTTGAGCTCCTACAGTCGTTTGTGTATAATGTGAAGAGAAGTGGAGAGATGACTGAACCTTGAGGAGAACCGGTAGATATTGTCCTGGCAGTACTGAGGTGACCATTCACCCTGACCCTCTGATCCCTACTGGAGAGAAAGGAGAGGACCCAGAGGATGAGGTGGGAATTGGCATCCATCCGGAGCAGCTTACGTCCCACGAGGTGTGGTTGCACGGTGTTAAATGCACTTGAGAAATCCACAAAAACCAACCTGACATGGGACTTGGGCTTCTCCAGGTGGGTGATGGCACCATGCAGCAAGGTGAGCACAGCATCATCCACCCCTCTGCGTGGCTGGTACGCAAACTGCAGTGGGTCGGAGAGCATCCCCACATCAGCCTGCAGCTGGGCCATGACGAGCCTCTCAAAGCTCTTCATGACCAGAGATGTTAAAGCCACAGGCCGATAGTCGTTGTTGGTGCTGGGATTGCTCTTCTTATATTATTGTCGGTTTGGCGAGAAAACTGCAATTTTGACCAAATGGTCGCAAGCGGAGAGGATGGCCACAAAATGAAGTTATCAGATTGTTATCAGATTGAAAGAGGTATACCTGAAGATGTCAGACACCAGTGTTACTTTTCATTTTAAAATAGCCTGTAACGGTGAAATAAATGCAGTAGAGCACCAATTTAAATGCAAAAATTATGTTTATATCACAAAGCTGTTAAGCAGTTTAGGGGTCAAGCAGAGCCTCAATATGTGTGATACATAAAACACCAGCTGTTTACATCATCAAGAGACTTTTTTCTGGAATTTGATTCTGAATCTAGAACACGGTGATGTGTGAATAAGACAGAAACTGTGATGAGGGATTTTTTCCTTGATAGTGTGGTTGTATTTTTCTCTTTTCTATTGTGAACACAGAAACTGTAAAACAGTAACGTCTGTTCATAGTTTACATGCATAAAAAGTTTTGTACTGAAGTTTTAATTAAAAGACAAATTGCAATATAACACAGTGAGACTGAAAACCTAAGCTGTACATCCACCAGGAATCTCTCAAAAAAAGTTTTTCTCAGATCATAAACATGATGTACTTTATTTGAAATGTAATGTTTTGATGTGTTAATGTAATGTCAAAGCTGATCCAATATAAAGTGCTGTGAAAATAAAAAATGCTGATGCACAGTATGGAGCAGTGTAACACATTCCTTCCACCGAACCTTTCACCACCTCAGTCACACAGCTTCCTTACTCTGTCAGACATTCTCCAGGAAGGGGAGAATATGAACTGCAATGGTGAGAATTTCCGCTCTGCCTCCTGTTTTACCTTCTATGACTTCAATCCCATTCGTTACTGTAACGGCGGTGAGCTGCCTTCAACAAGGTAACGGGAAGACAAGAGGTTAGGTTTACTTAAACTCGATGAATTTCTTGTTGTTTTCCTGGCGCTGGACAGTTCAACTTCATGTCAGGCTGTACGTCAATGGGTTAACTACTGAGCGGGTACATTTCCGCACTGTGGTGGAAAGCATTGTTATGGTCTTGCAAAGCTCTTCCATTTATACAGCTGGGATTTACAAGAGAAGTGCAAGCTACATTAACTCTCTAATAGCATAACATAGCACCTTGGAATTCATCACAGTCCTCTGGTTCTCTGTAAATGTCAACTCACTAACTAGTGAAACTTTCCTGAATTTTAATGTGCGCTTAAAACTTTTACTGTCTTGGAAGAGTGTGTGGGCTCTTGTGAATGCAACACATCTGTTTTATTCTGTCTGTGACAGTTTAGTCTGTTTGAACTTATGTGAAAGGATTCATTTACTTTGTTGATGTTGTTTTGTTAATAGACCAAAATAATCACATGTACATCGATAAAATAGCAAACAAGCCTGGAACACAACTGTTTAAGATCCACTCAAGTTTTAAAGGGGGTCTTTTTAAATGTTTATTTTCAGCCCAGACGTTGTTCTTCCTTTTTAAATTATGTGTCTACTTTGTAATCAGTGGCTTTATTTTATAGACCAATGTCATAATCAGCAGTGATTATTTAGGATATTTATATATTTTAGTGTCTGTAGTGGACTTTGGCAGCACTCGGTTTGCTTCTGACTCCTGTCACACTATGTCTCTCCCTTTATCTGTCCCTCGCTTTCTTTCAGAGTGACAGAGATGAAGGTGATGCCTGCAGGAGTCAAGATACAGCTTAGCTAATGGATTTGTCCCAGGTGTCTTAGAGACAACTGAACCCAGCCTGAAAAAAAAAAAACAAAGGCAGAGCACTCTCCTTCATCTTCATTTGGCTCAAGAAGGGACAAAAAAGGAAGGGAGCAACCGTCTCACATCTCACCTCATCTACGCCACAGCATCCATCCATCATATTTGGCAGACTGAATCCCCGTCCTTCCACCTCCTTAACAGAGGAAAGGTTTTAATGAGAATTTTTTTCAAAGAAACTTTCTTTATATCATCCATGAGCTGAAGTCCTTTAAAAAGGAAACCTCACCTAATTCCATCAGATTGACATCATTTTTTTTCATGATTTTCACGAAATCTCCAACATCCTTTGTGAGACACGACCATGTGTTTCATTTTCAAGAACCAGCTTAATGCATGGATTTCATATATATATATATATATATACATATGATAGTGATATATGATAGTGTTAATATATATATTAACACTATCAGTGAAAATCACTGAACTGTAATCGTCTATCCTTTATGGCACAATATTGAACCACATATGACCTTTAATATCAACATCAAGCTTCATCAGGCTTGTTAAACCATGTTATAACACTTAAATACAAGGGATTAGGCTGCTGTTATTGCTTATTGAATAATGAGCTGCAGAAGTTCAATGCATTCTTGAACAGACATTATTGATTTACTGTTAGTCTCAAATCCATTCATAATTCATATTTAAGCTGCAGGCCTGTCCTTGATAGCTCAGAAAATCCCTTTCAGGCACGAGCAGGGAGGTGTCGGGAGACTCGTGAGGCTGTTAGTGAAAACTGAAGCGACAGGAAATGAAAAGGGGAGTGAAGTAGCCAATCACCCAACATTCCTATCAAAGGTGTACCAGGCGGTCGCAGGGTCAGAGGTGAGGGGTTCCAGCATGGCAAGCACAGCTGTGTGCAATGAAGAGAGTACGAAGCCGCCCCAGTATGACCCCCAGAGTCACTGCTTCCACCGGGAGTTACCCATAACACATATGGGTCTGATTCCCACTAGCAGGCAGGTATCACGGCAGAACAGAGGGCCCCCTTCTCTCTTGTTTGTTTGTCATGTATTAACCTCTTCTCAGCCTCGCCGTGCCCTTCTCATTAGAGTTGTGATTGACAACTCAAAATGCCAAACCTCACCATGAGATCCAGCACCAAACAATTATTTATGTTTAGAATTAAATATAAATGACAGAATATTAAACTAGATGGTAAATTTGATTATTTATAACAAATGTAATCATATCCTTACTAATACACTAATAAAGTGAAATCCTATTAACACCACGGTTGTACCATTAACTACAGCAGAGATTTCAACCTGAATGTTATTATTTACAAGAACCAGACAAATAAAAAGAACTGAATCAATGTTGTTTATATTTCTTTTTTTTATTATTCTTTTTTACTTATGAGGAAAAAAAAAACAACTGAACCAAGACTCATCATTGCTGACACAAAAGACTGATAATGTGTGTCGGGAGACCAAATGCATGATGAATTACAAGTCTCCCATTCTTCAGCTGAGATGCCCTCAAGTCCAAAGACCAATGACCTCAGGTCACCTCTGAGATCTTGTGTGTTTGCATGTGTGTGCATTTGGGAGAAAAGTAGTGTGTATTGTGAGGCAGTTTTTGTTTTGTTCTTGTTTGTTTTGTTTCTGGTTTTTTCCTTTGCATGTGGATGTGTCTGCATGTCTACATGTGTAACATATTTGAAGATGTTGGTTTTAATCCCCCCCCGCCCACCATCATTAAATGCTTGTGGCTTGATGGTAGAGTGCTTGTCCAACTTCTGTCCAGCACAAGACCCTGGGTTTGAGAGAGGTAATGTATACACCCACAGAGAAAGCAAGGCTCCATTTGCCTGCCCAAGTCGAGCCAGTATTGATGGTTCTTATGGCAGTCCATCAACAGCGCAGATGATTTGCATTCATTTTCACAAATAAGCATTTTTGAATATGTATGCAGATATGTATGCAAATCCACTGACTGTAGATGCTCGAATGTGTGCATATATTTACCACGTGTGTGTGTGTGTGGGGGGGGGGGGGGGGGGGGGGGGCTGGGGCTGGGCTGCTTTGCTGTATTTATGTTTTTTTGTGCTTCTGCGTGTATGCATGCGTTTCTTTGGCTTCCACCTCCCCAAACCCCATCTCTTTCTGACTGCGACTACAGTGCAAGCCAATTTACTAATAGTCACATCTCTCCCTTTTCTCTGTGGCATTACCATAATATATTTTATTAATCAAACGGCCTGCCATGCATGTCCTCTCCTACCACCTGTTAGTGATGCACTCTCCATGTCACTGAATGCAAACAAGACCTTGGCACCACACATAATTGAGCAATGCAGTGCATCTTCAAAGTGCGTTCAGCAGATGTCTCTCATCTCCCGAGACCTTATCTGAGAGGAATGGATAAATAAGACATAGGTGTACAAATGCAGATGGGGGTGGTGATGAGGAAAGAAGGAAGTACAAGAAGAAGGGGGTGAGGAAGAATAGCTGTCAGGCTGGGGCAGAAAAGGGCAAGAGGAAATTATGTTTCTTCAGGATAGAATGTGTGAGCATGTGGTCACGTGTGTGTGTGTTTGCGTGAATGTGAGTGTGAGAAACAGGAAGATTATTGGGAGGTACTTTATCAGTTGCTGCCCAGAATTCATTGGACATGACTAAATAAACATAAAACTAAAGTTTCAGGAGGTACAGCGTTTTGGTGACTACAATATTTTATTCTAGCTCAAATCCAGTGGAATTAGCTCCACTCACATGGAGGTTGCATGTGAGTGACAGAATGAGATTAAACATCTTTGAAGAGAGTAAGCAGCAGAGGTTCTGCTCAATCAAATCTGCATATGGTGTTCAGCTTGGATGTAAATTATGTGCACAATCACATGCAAATAATGGCTATGCATGGTGATGAGATTTTTTTTTAAAATATTAAACGAACTTACACAATACACAAACTGCAATTACAGGCAGTTAAGGGCAAAATGTGGCCTTTGTCCAACCCTTTGATAGCCATAAAGTGTCATCTATATTTCAAGATACTGTTCCTCTTTCAACCACAAGCTTATCAATTAGATACTAGCTTTCTGTTTGAGTCACATGATCATGTTTAAATCCTGAAAACCTGAGAGTTCTGCATGGTTTGATTTTTGTGCTACATGTTTTGTTCTATGGTGTTAGAAAGTTTGGCGAACAAATAAAACAAATCACTGACATTTCAGTTGTGTGGGTTTTATAATGTTATGGCTGATAGGTGTATTTTGAAGCTCATAGAAATGATTCTGCATTGAGCAAATAGCCAGTTACTCAATTTGCTCTTGCATGAATTATTTTTACGCATAGTTATTCAGTTAAACATCAAATCTTGCTTATTTATGGGCTGGAATGTTGCTTTTGTTCACTCTTAAAATCAGAAAAACAAGGTCTTAATTTAGACTTAGACCAACTCTACATACCCACTGTGGTAAACTTCGACGCTGCGTAAACGTATTTTATAAAGACAAAGTTTGTACTCTGTCTGCTTGTCAGCTGTATTTGCGTTCTTTGATCTAACTGGTGGATGTTAATACTTTTCCTAAAGTAAATGTCACTTTCCTCCTTCGGGCTGCTCTCTGCTGCTTTGAAGAGATAGTAAGAGCAGGGTTACTCCTAGTGGTGCATCTCAACAGCATTTCGGAAGCTTGCTGGATGGGAGGAAGGGCAAATTAGCAATTATAAAGCTGGCTTACATCTTTCGAGCATGGATGGAGTCAGCAAAATCCTACAGCCTTCCTACATCTCATTAATGTCCAGTCAGGGATATGGAAACAAACAGAGTCAGAGGGTCTCTGTTGTTACCCTCAGTAAGAATCTAATCAATGACATGCTCTTCCTCTGGATGCTGACGAGGTATTAATGAGCTCCCAACGCCAATGAGAGCCAATTATCAGCTTACTGGAGGGGAAAAAGAAAAAAAGAATAAAATGGAAGGGGGCACTGAAGAAGCCAACAGAGAAACAGATGTTTCTGCAAAAATATGCAGAAAAAAAGTAATTGCTGCTAGATCAATAACACAAAACAAACAAATGAAAAGGGCACCATAGGGAAGCTATCATCATTTAGCTGTCAGTCATTAAGTGCACTCAAATCTATGAATGCATTTCTGGGTTTCATACATATTTATAGGACAGTGATAAATCTTTTTTTTTTTTTTTTTCCTCACTTGCTCACCTCTACACTTACATCTCTAAGTGGGTTTCTAAGTGGACCTAATAATTTCTGCAGTTTCTATAAGTGGCAGTTGTGGATCAACTATGCACTTAACTTTGCGTCATTGCAACTTTGCATCGATTGAAATAAAAAAACAAAAAAACAAAAACACAATAAACCCGAAAAGCCAATCCAATGTTCAACATAAAATATATATTTTTTTTTTTTTAAATACAAAAGACATTTTTCATTTCTAATTATAGGTGCAAGTGAATTTTGTGTTTTAAGTTTTCATCCTTTTTTACAAAACTTATAAAGTAATCTTGTTTTCCAGTCACAAAACTACTGTGTAATTATTAGTTTTTGTGCTTCAACACTGTAGAATGTGAATATAAAGAGATTGCAGTTGTTTGGAATTCTCCCAACAGAACACAAACAACCAATGGACATATTTCAAATTAGACATTTTATCAGTTCATGTAGCATATACGATCAGTTTTTTTTTTTATATGAAACACAGTAAAGTTTACCGCTGTGTAGCTTGTGTTGATTATATTTCAATCAGAAATTTTACAGATTCTTCCATGTCTGACTGCGAGGCATTATGTCCATCTTGTCCAGAGCCGCCTATCATTCCACATGTGTGTGTGATTTGGTTGTGTTTATCCAAAATGCAATGCACTGAACCCACAATGCAGTTTGCTTTGTTGTCCACTTGCTGTATTTGGTCAACTTCCAGTGCAGGAAGACTGGTGAACATCTGCCCACCTTCATATCCGAGAGGCTCTTCCTCTATGAAATGCTCCTCTTACACCTACATATGTTACTAACCTGTTTCTAAGTAAGCTCATTAGTAGTTGAGCTTCCAGTTATTTTCAGTTTGTACCAGTTATTGTTCCAGCCTTTGGTTAACCTTGTTCTAACTTTTATTAGCTGTGCCGCTGCCTGCCAGTTCAAACTGAGCCAATGTTCTTCATGAGATGGGAAAAAGTCTCAGTTTCAGCATCTTATGTCATTGATATTCAGTAGGAGTAGAATATCAGTTGCAAATGATTGCGTTCATTTAATTTTTATTTACACTTTACATAATGTCCCAGCTTATTTGGAACTAGGGTTGTAAAGACTAATCAAAAGTTCATCATTTCTTTATAAGAGAATGGAATCAATAATCCATACACACTATTAGCCAGGCTATGAAATCTCACCAATAAATGAGCAAATTAAAGAGTGAAAGAGGGATTACTGTGCATTAGTAAAAACTGCAAGCAGTCGCTGATGTTAAGACAACAGACAGACTAAGCTTCGCCCGAAAGCATGTCAGTCTAAACAAAGGCATATGATAATGAATTAAAAGATTCGTTGCAAGCCAAATTGAGGCCGTTGTGGCTTCTGACACCCCCTCTCTTCATTTAAGAGAAAACCACAGAGACCATTTAGAGCAAGAGTGGCTGCACTTACATTTGGTACAATGGTAATGCCTGGCCACATGAAAGCATGCCTGTGTGGCTGTGACTGCAGCTCTAGTGCTTGTGGGCGTTCGAGGAGAAAACTAGTCACACAACAATACTCGCAATGTCCCTAAAAAGGATCCATGTGCCGCAGAGATGCCACCGAAGGCAACATCTTTTTGTCTTTTTAATCTTGCAAGTTTTTGTCTTTATAGTTGTAGAACTGTTTCTATTTAGCAGCAAGTATTCAGAATTGCTGTACAAATACTGTATTCACAAAAAAATTCTATTTTTTCAAATGTAATTTGAAGATTATTTATGGAATACATTGACAGTGTTTACAATAAGACTGTGAGACATTAAACAATATGTCAGAAACTTGATATGTCAACAGAAAAAGGAAAAAAAAAAAAAAAAACAGGAGTAAGGAGGTGCTGCAAGAGGTAGTCTTGAAATACATCGCAGATAATAAGAGGATTCCTCAAATCACGATGACAAGCGTAAGGATGGAGCGTGAGAAGTGACAGGAAAACGAGCAGATGGTTGATAGAGGAAGAACTGAAGTGTCAAACTGAATTCCTGGTGCCCTCAAGCATTCTCCTGTATTACATTCATGTGACTTTATGTGTTGTTTTTTTTTTTTTTTCTTTTTTTGACAGTAGTTGTTTGGGTTTTTTTTTTTCTGTAAATCTGTTTTGACAAAACTTTGCATCAAATACAGGTTATATGTATTTCCTGCCACACACACGAAAGCTGGACCAACAACGCTACAGAAAAGATGCCAAATATGAAGTTTTAATGGAGAGAAAATGTTTTCATTTAATTACATAAAAGAAACACATCTGAACCTATTTAGAAGCTTTTCTTTTAATCCCCTTTTCCTCTAGCTTCCCCTGAGATGAGAAAAAGAAGCACCTGCATAGTATTTAATAATTTACAAGTCAAATCACTGTGAGTGAAATACTTAATTAGACTTGTATATGTAGTAGCACAACGGCACCTCGTTTGTTTCTTTTTTTGTTTTGTTTTTTTTCTGTGAAACAAGACATTTAATAGATATTTTTCTTTAAGAGGCTGTACATGGCACAACGCTGCATACTTTCTCTAACATCTAAAGCTTCACATGCTCACCTTTACTAAAACTATATCCCCTTATATGCACTTACCTGCAAGTGATCAAGCCAAGGGACATTTACTGAAAGAGCAGGCCTTCTCTGAAGGTAGAGAGGCTGAATAGCTGCAGTGTCTCCTGTTCCCCCCATGGAGCCATCCTTCTGCACTCTCAGATGAGGTCATGTTCTTAGCCGACAGTACAAGATGTTACTTAATACTACAAGGTTGCACACATAAGTGCTGCAGTTCTCAGGAAAGAGTGAAGCCAGGACTCTGCAGAACATTAGTTTTTGACAAAACAGAAGGATGCTAATTATTAGTGAGGGTAGAATTTCAGGCAGTCCTTTTTAAATTTAATGGCACTATCAAATAGAGAATAAGACAATGGCCCTGATGCAAATCTAGCCATTATTTAAAGGCCCTTTGGGACTGAATAGGCATAATCATCCATTTATTTAACTCCATATATGCATGTATAACCTTCAGATGGAGAACGTTATCATTATGAATCCATATCATTATTTGTCTTCTTTGTTCCCTTTCCAACACAAACACACTGGTACATGTGTGCTAATGCTTAGATAAAAGCATGCACACATAAATCTGTGTTTGGGACATTTTGGAAAAGCATTTGGGCAAGGTAAAGCAGCTGCATCAGGGATGAAGAGTATGTTATGGCTCCCAGTACACTATAGGCCCAATGTCCCAGAAAGAAAATATGCAAAAAAAACTGGACCATGTTATATGCCTTATGTTTGACACATGCAGTAATATGGTATCTGACTTCAATGTTTTTACAGTCAGATTATAGTTTATGGCTTTCCACAAGCAGCTCATCACATTTCTGCTTTTCTTTTACTTTAGCCAGCTGAAATGACTGACAATGACACAGGAATCAAAAAACTTTCACTCAAAAGGATTCTAATGGTCTCATAAATTACTAAGTTATTAGATATTTTCCACAAAACAAGATGGGTTTGCTAGCTGGAATCACTCATTGATCACGATGCTGACGACACACTTTTGCTAACTTAGCTTTTGTAGATTACTCTTCTTCTCCAAAAACATCAGTGGTCTGAAGGCTCAGCGTCTGGCTCCAAAATGGTAGTTTTCAACCAGTAACTGTCATCAGTGTGGCTCAGACCATTTAACTTTTCAGTCTATTCTTAGTCCAAAAAATTCAAACATAAACCAGCCTATTGGGACTGCTGTTTCTTCTGTAATATTTCCGTTGTTTCAACTGAAATTGACCATCATACTTTATTTGTATATGTTCAAATAGATCCGCCATTTGTCCAAAGAAATCCTCTAAACACCTAGTTAAATTATTATTTAAGGTGGATGGTATTTTTATACATACATAAAATTATACATGCAATGAACCAGGGTGCAGGCAGGGAGAGCAGGTAAGTTGAGTCATTTTTTACATTTACTGTCCTCTAAGCAAGGAATAATTTAGCACATTTAAAGGAAACATATTTTCCAGTCAGAATGAATCTTGTCAGTGATAATTAGCCTAGGTTCACATGATGACTCAGGGGATCTTAACTGATGCACACCCTACCAGCAAAACTGTTAGTTTTCCAGTTATTAGGAACATGAATGTTGCTTCTGTCTAATTCAAATGCTAGCTGACAATATTTCTTTAGAGAAAAGCCATGGAACTGTTGAGCTCTGCTAGCTCTTTCTTCATCTCTGTAAAAATGCTTTTTCCTGTGTTGTGCCACTGTATCTCTCAGTACTCACCTATGTTTTCCACTTTCCTCCTTTTGAATTTGCATTGGTTTGACCTGTCAATCTGTCTGGCTTTTACCACTGATTTTATGGATTTGCCACCCTAGATGGCAGCCACCACTCTTTCAGTCTCCTTAAGGGATGTTTATCCCATCTGTCTTTCTTTTGGATTGTTTTAGCCAGGTAGATTTTCTAATATGTCTAAAATATGAAAAGAAACAAGAAAATTTGTTCACAAATACTCAAGTAAAATCCCATTTTATACTTTCTGGACTTAGATCAATTAGTGTGTAACTATGGGGAAAGTTGAACAAGTTGCTCAACCTCCCGCAAGTCATTTAGCTTTACCCCAGAGCCACCATTTGGTTAACCTTTAGATGAATGGTTTATGGATTTAGCACCTGCAGAGATGTGGAAACATTTACTTTAACTGGAACATCATTGTAGGTGGCATAAATCAAATTTACGTGTATATAAGCCAAAAACATCTTATTTTTAATAAATGTTATATTCCCACATAAATGGGGCGGGTTATCTTACCTCGGCTCAATTCACATCACTGTCTCTGATGTTACAAAAACTCACACTTTCCCAACATTTTTTACTCGTCAGTTTAAACTGCGGTCATCATTTTTTGCAACATAAAGTGTTTTGTTTTGTTTTTTTTCAAACTGTCCCCATAATATGTCATGTTGAGGCATTACTGTTGCACTACGAAACGGTGAGGCTGATACTCGGTTTGTTAAGGTGCTCCTCTGAACACTACACCTGACCATAAATCAGACTTCCTTAGGTGGAAGCATGAAAAGCAGATGTACGAAGCAGCTGCAAGACATGAATATACAGTAGATATGGTATCCAGAGAAGGAACTCACAATCCCCTGGAAGGACTAAATTAAAGAGTGATTTCACAGCTTACAACAGATGGTAAATGTGATGGGAGTTTTTGTCTGGCATACAGATTAAAAAGCAAACACTAACTGCGGTGTTGTTTAGCTTCTCTCATATCAGACCATACCACCCCACATAATGTCTTAGCAATGCTATTTTTTTTAGGCATAGAATCTGTTTACTGAGGGAAATTTGCTAATTAGTCCAACATCTGGGCTTAACAGTTTAACTTTCATTCCAGCGGGGGCAGAATGAAATATTGAAAAGCCCACAATGTTTACACTGCAAAAAGACAAAACGATAGATGAAGTAGGATGTATTATTTATGAGATCCTACTAATTCTTGCTTCTTTTGTATTGTAGTTTTGTTTACATGATGAGGGAATCAAGTCTACATAGATATAGTTTTTGTTTATGAAATTTGATTAACATGAAAGTCAAGTGACAATTTAACTCCCTCTGTAGTTTTAAGATAATATTAATTTGTCTGAGGCAAATGTACTAAAATAATCATTTTATGATAATGGTTACTAAATTGATAACACCACAGGAAAATAGTGATAAGATAAGAAAACTTCATTTGAAAGGGTGAATTAAATAAAACATCAAATATGTGTAAACGCTTTGAGCAGGGGAAAAACTGTTTTTTTGTTTTTGTTTTTTTTAGCTGACTATCCTCCTGCTTTTCCTTCAGTGTTGACTTATCATACAACATTATCTGTTCTGTCATATCTACCCCATGGTCTCAGTATTCTTCCTGTGTAGATTAATAAAGTAGTCCCTTAGCCAAAATGGTAACCCTATTCAATTACCCCCATAATATGAACCAGACATTACAGACTTGAATGTGAAAATCTATAAATCTCTTTAAATTGGAACAATTATGATGGCCTACGCCTCTGGCCAGTGGGCCATATTCCTTTCGCCCAGCTGGAGAACGCTTGTTCCAGAGCCCCATGGATTCTTACTTTGGCCTCACAGAAACCCTACCCACTGTGAATTGGAAAGTCAGTTCACGATTAATGGAACAAGTATGAGTATCCACTGGGTTTCCTCTTAAAAAGCATGAAATACTTCCAACGATACGGTTCAAAGATTTGAAATATGATCATCTGGCAACAAGAAACTTCATAGAAAGAAACCTAGCAGTGGGGTAATGTCATATTAAAAAGAAAGAGAGAGAGAAAAAAAATATATATTTCTTGATTGTTTCCACATCTGCAATAATATAAAAAAAGTGTTGGGATTTATTTTTATTTATCTATTTTTTTATTTTGGTCTTTTTTGGTTCTCTTTTTGCATGCATGATTTCTTCATTGGTCTTCACACAAGAAACAGTTAACAGACTCAGTGATGTGTCCCCACATCAAGATTCAGAGCTTATTTTCACGCTGAAAGAAACCAAGAGAATTTCCTTGATACAGGTTTCAACACTCACACAGAAAGTGGATTTGTAGTCTTTGTAAAGCTATTTTCTAAAATATTTAACCTTGTTGCCCTTCTTTTGATTGCTACAAACTACTAAAAAAGGCCAATTCATGATTTCATTATAAGTATTTACACTGCAGCCCACATGAGTAAGCCATTTGTTTTATTCCTTTCTTCCTGTCCCGTGTGCTGCAGCCAATGAATTACTTGTAAGCAACAGCCCCTGTTTAGGCGACTGGTTGTTCTGAGAAGGAAGCTGGTTATTGCTTTGACATTTGTATGTACGTTTCTGTTGGGTTAAAGGTCAGGGTCAGCTCTCACCACATTTTTGTTTAACCACCTCAGTCACATAAATGAATAGGATGGGGAAAGATGATAGAGTCACTTGACATGACGGAGTAATGAATGAAAGTCTGAATGTGACCTGTGGAACATGAGGTCATAAACACTTTATGTCTTCAACATCTATATGGATGAGATGGGAAAAGCATTGATGTTAGTGGCAAAGCATGTGCCTTCCACATGAAGGATTCTGTTACATGCACTTGGGAATAAGCTCAGTTTAATTTAAGCCATTGTGATGAAAAGCGTGCTGCTTGACTGCCAAGTAGAATCAGAAATCCTTGGTGTGTAACCCGTTTCTAGCTTTCAACAACATACGATCTTATGCGGGACCTGAAGTGATCCAGTGCATTGCAGGGTTGAGGCTCTGTGTTTATTTTTCCACTGGATGTGCACATGGCATCACTGATGTGAAAAGATAGGAATAAAAGTCGCAGCATTTGTTTAAGTTGATGAATTCTCTGTGTGCTCAAAAGGCGCGTCTCCTCAAAACTCAGTTAGTGGATTTTCCAGGAAAACTACGACTGAGAAATTAGTTTAAGCCAAATGTCATGGGAATGTGCATTATTCAGGCATTTTTGTATGAGATATATTCTGCCATATACAGTACCCTCTTTAGCTTTGTACATTAGTGCTGTCTGTGTACTGTACTGTCCGTGAAATACTGCATAATCATGAGCTTAGATAAGCCCAACACTGGGCAAGTAGATAAGACCAGATGTTGTTCTTCTGCTAAAGGAAGAATGTGATTAAAAGCTTCTGAAGTCTAACAGTACAACAGACGCTCCTTCTAACCAACCAAAAATAAGTATAATTTTTTTTTTATATTATGAAATAAAATAGCTGTTCACAGAGTATATTATTCCAATGCAAAGGCACAGGAATGACCAGAAAATGTGTTCAAAGCTTTTCTTTCCAAAGAGAAAAAATTTTCCACTGAGGAAAATAGAGGAAATAAAATCAGGGGAAGTTGGAGAAAACCCCCAAATAATGAGGTTGAATGTATCAGGTGAAAATGCTCAACCATGCATTCATTTTCATTCCACAACTTTTAAAGGAACTAAGGATGCTTTTTTATGTGTTAGTGAAAGGTTAAAAGAAAACATCTCAATACAAGCATGTTCTCCGGGTGAATATGCGTGTCCATGTCATTAGATCTTCATTCCAATGGAGTTCCTATTCCTACTTGTTACAATATGTACTGCACCATGGGACACATGATGAATTTCTCAGGCCCAACCTATTATTTTATTCTACTAATACTGACAAGCAGCTGTTCATGAATCTTTTATATTAAATCTCACCCAGTGCTGCATTAGTTTCTGCTGCCTCAAGGAAGCTATTGGTGATGGGTAGTAAGTGAGATAACTTTTTGAAGACAGTGTGAATGCTCTTTATGCTCTTACAGCTACATGATCAAGGGACCAGTTGCCAAATGTAAGAACTGGAATGGTTATGCAGTGCTTGTAGGTTACAGTTCTATGTATCAATAGTTCCCTCACTCTCCTGATTTTATCTTCTTTTTTTTTTTTTTTTACTGTTTTTTATGTTCTCTTTGCTCATTTCCCTCCCATCATGATTAGTTTATGTATAACCTGTAACTACTTCGTCAAGAGGATGCTGATTTCTGCCAAAAGCATAGTGCTGGCGTCAGGTAACAGCTTTCGCATTGTGAATAATAACATGACAGATTTACATAAATAAACATTTACATGATCCTTAAACATTTATATAGCTGCATACATACATATGTGCGTGAACACAGATTTACCACCTTGCATGCTGAACTTGACTTTAGCCTAAATAGTTGCAGGCAAAAGTTTGGAAACAGCTATGATAACAAATGAAAAGGTGAGTCAAGATTTGTGATGATTAAAGTCATGAGTCATATTAAGGGTTTGAAGTGTCTGACCTAAACAAATGCAGTTAAGAACAGTGCACAATACTTTTAAAAGACTTGCATGGGAACTCATAAATAGTGCAACCTCATGATTGTAAGGAAAACTACATGTGAAGGTTAAAATTGGCGTTAAAGATATGATCAAATTTAGTTTTAACATGTTATGTTTACACGTAACCATGACAATCTGTAAAATAGCATCCACTATGACGACAGTCGCTTGTAAAAAGAATGTATTTCGATAATTTATTTTGACTGAAAGGATTATTGCTTTTCAGTTCCACTGACATAGTGGTTTTGTTTCAACCCAATGCGAGTGATGAATGAGAACATATTTTCATGAAGTGTTACTTTATTATGGAACATTCATTGTTGGTATTCTCAAATTTCACATTTACCTTTGTCTGATGCTGCACCACTTACCTGTTCCATCGAAAATCCTTCACTGTTCTTTTACATAGTAGCTTCATGTTTTACGCAAAGTCTGGCCATAATCTTCCTCTCATCTTCATTTATTCTTCCTCTCATCTTTATTTATTCATTCTAACCCTTTGTTTAACGGTAGACAAGTATTGAGTTGTTATTCCATCACCTGGAGTTTATTTCTGGACAACCTGCTCCAAGCACACAGCTGTGTTACAGTCTTTTACTTCCCCAATATCTACAGTGCCTGTCCCAATGCAGCCCTCTTATTGACATTCCTACTTACATGCATGCAACCTGGTCTATTGAGACTCCAAATGGAAATCAAAATTCATCCAGGATCAAAAAATCTTGACCTTAAAACATAAATGTATTTTCATATGTAGGTATGTGTCCAGAGATATTACAAAATGGCTTCCTTGTACAAATATTCTTTAAACAGATGTTTATAATAACCTGCTAACTGATCTGATTAAATAATAAAGGCTGCTAAGTTCAAAGGTTAAATACAGAAAAGAATGGTCACATTGAGGTTTATTTAGGAAAATCTAACACATAAAAGGCTTTAATGAGCATATCATAGCCTAACTGTTTAAGTCCACATGTGTTTTATGCACAAAAGCCAGGCTGTGTAGAGCCCAAAGTAATCCAAGTTGAAAATCAACTAAAAGTTAATAAAGCAGGTAAGATTAGTCATAATGCAGGACCAATAACTAACTTGCCTTACATTTTAGACCAGCTACGTAAAGAGGGCATTTTATAAAAAGAAATAACAATACACATTTATTTGTCATATAAGGAAATATTACGTTATTTTGTTAGCTATGGTGCAGAGCTAGTGTGAACACAATGCACAGGACAGAATATGAGGCAATGTCAGAGCCTTGGAGCTTGGGGAGTCCTTATCCTATTACCTGTCAATTGTATCCTCCTCAACTCGATTACCCACAATACCTGTGACTTCAGTCACCTACATTGGGAAGACAAGGTCTCAAAATATCGATTTTCTTAATGTCGCACTCAAAATAATGACACTCGACTGAAGAGTTATGGCCTTCCAGATGAAGGACTAATAAGGAAGAAGTAATCAAAGGATGGCAGTGATGAAGTGGGTGACATTTGAAGCTTGTAAAGAAGAAGGTTGCAGGTGGAAGTCTTCAAGTTCGTAATCCTCCAAATAAAGGAAAGGCTCGTGTCTGGATCAGAAGTGTCATCCATCTCACTCTATTGATTGACTTCAGTTACTGTTGCCCTTTAAAGTAGAGCTGTCACATGTCATTTCCTGGTTCTGAGATAATGAGTATGCTAAAGACAAAAGAAAAGGTAAGTCGTGATGAACAAGGCATTAGTTGTGCACACCAATGATTGATTGGTGATGTAGTGATTGGCCTTTGCATGTTCTCCCTGTGTATGTTTGGGTTCTCTCTGCGTATTCCAGTCTCTCGGTTCTCTACGGGTACTCTGGCTTCCTCCCACCTTCCAAAGACCTGCATGTTAGGTTAATTGGTTCCTCTAAATCCGGTATCACCAATCCTGGTCCTAGAGGGCTGAGGTCCTGCAGGTTTTCCATGTGACCCATGCTGTAAAACTCCTGTCTCAAACTCAGATGGGGTGTGCACCTGTCTGCCAAATACACATTGATTTTTAAGCAGTTGTTTTGCAGCTGGAACACTTGGAAAACTTGCAGGATACCGGCCCTTGAGGACCAGGACTGGTGATCCCTGCTCTTAATTGTCCAAAGTGACTGTGAGCGTGAATGGCTGTTTGTCTCTGTGTTGGCCCTGCGATGGACTGGCGACCAGTCCAGGCTGTACCTTGCCTCTCACCCAATGATTGCTGGGATAGGCTTCATCTTCCCTGTGACCCTTAATCGGACTAAGCGGTTCAAATAATGCCTGCCTGACTAACAGCTGCCAATATTTCAAGTAACAGAGCCAAAGACAGATATTGTTCATCCTAACGGAATAGTGCTCTTAAAACTGGGGGGGGGGGGGGGGGGGGGGGGGTTGTAATTAAAAGAAATAACAAAGAAGAGATTATTAGATCATTTTTATACCACCCTCTGACTCTGCATCCAGCCATGGCCCTCTCATTCTCATTACTGACATTTTTATAACTTTTAGAAAAGACTTTCAAACAGCTAAATATCCAAAGCTGTGTTGTCATAAAATGGACAGTTACCAAGACTGAACTCTAGCCTCTTGTGTAGCCAAAATATCACCCAATTAATCATTAGATCCGGAGTTTGGAGTTAGGTAAAATTGAATTTCCTATAAAAACATCTTTGAAAGAATATTTTAGGTGCGTGACACTGAAACTCGCTCTCATTATCTATGTTGGAAATGTGTTTCTGCAATACAAGGGTTCCAGTCTTTTACCAGCAGCTGCCTTGACCACAAACACTGTCAGAAAGTTTGCAAGTAAACGGTGTGCTCTTATCTAGAAGGGCATCTGCTGACTAGCCATGTGCAGTGACACGGTCCCTCTAACTAAACTGCAACACATTTAAACATTTACTGGCAGTGAAGGAAAGGGAGGGGTTGGAAGCTAAATGCTGCAATAGCTCTTTCATGCCAGAATAGTTTTAGGGTGCCAGCAGCAAAATTGGTTTACAAGTTGATGCATTAGAAAAATACTGATGGCAACATAATCAAAAGCATAGGTCTAATGCAACATGTTGACGAGACGGCATATAAATCGGAATATAGCGGATAAGAAGGGAAAGGATGCCAGAGGGGTGTGTAGGGGGAAATAAAAGGTATTCATCACATTTTTGAGAGGAACTGAATAATGTTGACCAGACTGCATCATTATAATGCAGTCATCATAAAAGGCGTGAGGCTTATGGGTCAGGAGTGCTCGATTATGATTATGTTGTTTTGGTTTCAAAGGAAGTGAGAAAAAGGTTTGTTTGGGTCTGGACCGTCTCAATCTAAGCCTCCAGGCAGGTGTTTTATGTAGCCAGAGTGTGTTTTGGAGAGTGTGTGTCCCTTGGAGAGTTGGTGAGGACTTTTCTGCACTCTAAACAAGAGGAAATAGCTAATTAAAATAACTTCGTCACTGTTGAGCTATTAAATATTTTGCATTTCCATCCACATTCAGCTGAAAGTGGTGTTAAATCTGGCAGAACAGACATGATAAGCCAAATGGAAAATTTCAAATGTACAAACAATGAAACAGAGTTATTAATCTTGTGGTTTCAAGCAGAATGGTAGCACAGAAAGAGCTTTCCCAAAATGTGACATGAATCATTTAGCTTGTTTCTCTCAGACGTTGCACAACGACTTACATTTTGATCACTGAAATGTATATTCAGCCACTTGATCCAGACTCTAAACAACCTGCTGTGTCTAAAAATTATTTACTCCTTTTAAATATACCTGGAGACCTCAATTACATCAGCTTGCCACCTTCCTGTTGGAGCTAAATGGACTGACTGCTCCCAACAAATTGCTTCTACTGCTAGAGGACAGTCCATTTCCAATAGAAACTGACAAGCAATCCAGATTCTTTCTTAGGGGGCTTAATGCCATTTTTTTTAAGTCAAGCTTCGCTACTTGTTGTGCATGTTGCCATTTGAGGATGGAAAAAGCTAAACTGGACTTGTTCCCACTCCTTTATTTTAAAAACAATTGGTTTGACTCGTCCTTTATTCAAATCGTGAAAGCCAAATGATTGCTTAACCGTTTGTCAGTGCATATCCATGTTTCAACTAGTTACTCCTTCTAACTGACAACATATGTCATTTATGAGGGCATAAATACATATAATTGAGCTCACATTACAGAATGTATCTTTGCCAAGCCTACAAGCCACGGCTACACTGCTGTGTTACTGGCTGTTAAAAGCAAATCTGAAGCTGCAGCAGAAGAATTCCTTTTCTCACAGTCAACATGTTGCTGCAGAGCTACAGATGAATCATTTGTGACAGTTTATGGTGAAACATACAAAAATGACACAATATGGGGCTTATTTAAAAGCAAAACTACAAGCTCACGGAATCTGCAGTACATAGTCCATGCTACATGTTGCAACAGCTTCAGTGGAAAAAAAAAGAAATAACTGACATTCATACTGTTTTTCATGATTTGTGGATTTGCATTTGTGGTAAAATAATTTCTTTAGGATAAAATGTCATATGAAGGGCTACATGTCAGTCAAGATGCATGATGCTGATCAATCGTGAAACTTTTTTTTTTTTTTTTAATTCCACCTTCAACCAAGATGTGATCATTAATCTTACAACATATTCCTCAACTTTTTCCTCTTTTTTTAATCTGTAATTTTAGGAGAACATCTGACATTGTTTATTTTAACCTCTTATATCAAGGCAACCACTAGCATAAGCAAGTGACATTGTAAAGACAGTTTAATCACAAAAATAGCCAGAGGATGTTTTCCTAAGTGTACAGTACATCTGAAAATACTGTAAATATAGACATTTAGACCACATTCTTTCGACAAACCACTAAGCTGCCAGACATTAAAATATTCCTAATTCATCTAAAATAGGCAGATTTACTTTAAATGGAAACATGGAGATTTGGGACAAGGGAGAATTAAAGTCATTTACTGTCATAAGCTGTGATTTTTAGAATCAGAGCTCAAATATCACATTAATGTGACAAGTGTAACTGTAGTCTAACATTATCTTTGGCAAGCACCAGTTAAAATAGAGACCGTCTCTGTGGCTTTGCACTGTAGCCATTCATTTCACATCGATTGGCTGTATTCTCCTTTCTCCTTTCCTATCCCATCTGCAATTCTGATTCCTCTGCTGTGCAGCCAAGTGTGTCCATTCCAATAGCTGACAGGCCCACTGAATGTGCACAGGTAGCCTCTCAAAGCTGCAGAGAATGACGGATGGTCCTACATACCACACTGGTCGGGTTTGCTCATGTTTAATTCTGATTGCAACCTTTCTTCCTGGCCAGTCATCCAGCTGCTGAGTCTAGGTCCCAGTGTGCAGCACCCAGGGGAGCTGGAGAGAGATGTGGATCTGAGCAGAGGCCTTTTCTGTCCATCACCTTCAACATTTCCCTTAGAAGAACATTCAATTTATTTTATAGCTCCACTCCACTTGATAGCGCTGACCTCCCAGATCCCTTGGAGAGTAATGAGATGGCTGTACTGATCTCAACATAGAGACAGGGAGGACCGACCGCCTAGTGAGGATCTTCAGGAGAGTCGCCCTGTAATAAAAGGGGAGTAGACAGCAAAGGGGATTAATTTTGGTTGAGTCGTGTTCTGATTTCAAAGAAGGCTCCTCTTAAACTCTGCTGAGCGCTTGTAGCACTGTCCCCTCACTGATGGGCATGTGTGATTGGTTTGTCACGGCTGGGATTCATCTTGAAATCTAAATACAAGGGACAGGCTGGAAGAGTGCTGAGGGTCTCACATGACATGATGCCCCAGAGTTGACTCGAAATGTCAGCTAAGAGCAGAACTGTTTAGAGAGAGGTCACATTTCAATTTTAAGAGTGCCATGCTGTGGCCAGAGTGAGGAAATGCATTTTGATTTTTCACTTTGCACTGACAAAACATCTTTTGTTTCCCTTGTTTCATGGTGGTGATCTAATGAAATCACTGGTCATTATTTTCATGCAAAACTATATTTTAAAAAAAAACTGGGACTTGATCACCCAATTTATATTAAAGTTAGGTCCAAAAATTATGTTTATGTATCAAATCATTGGACTATTGCATTTGCTGTCATAAAGATGATTAAAGTTCAGTTGGATTTTTCAAAAAGTGATCATGATTTGTTTCAGCTACAGATAGAGTCCTGGCAACAGATGTCATGATAACCACTGAAGAGTATATTCTGTTTTGTTCTCATACATGAGACCTATAAGTGTGTATAATTTGGAAAGTTACCAGTTTAGCATTTGTATGCCTTACTTAGTAAAATAACAAACATTTTGTACTATTTTATTTTATTTTAATAACAAAAAAGCTAATATAATTTTCATGCCAACAAGATTTTACAGTCAGCAGCTGAGAGCACTTGAATGCCATATCCACTATGGTACATCATCAACAAATTGTCACAGTGGCTTTTAATGTAAAAATCAAAAATATATAAATAAATAAATTTCCTAAAATAACACATGGACCTGAGGAAGTTTTAGTATTTTAAAAATCATGTAATTCAATCGCAGTCATTTGAGATGCCCATCATTAATATGCCTGATTCCACCTATCCTTCAATCATACACCCACAGCCAAATTTCTTCCTGTTCCACTGATTAAAACAAACATTAATCAGACCTCCAGGCGATTACTATAAACAGTATCAATAGTCCATATGCAGTTGGTGTCAACACATACCCGAGTGTTTATGTGAGAAGATGGCCATGTTTCTCCACACCACCTGCTCCGTAGCAGGGTCTTAGACATGGTTTGTATGATTCCTTACAAAATATAATGCACTGATATTCATATACATCATTAGATCATTTTCATAAAGCTTAATCACTGACTCTTTGATTGTTTCATTTACATGATTGAAAAGATAATTTTGCTCTCCCATAATTAATAAACTGCTAATATTGGTAATAATAAGTATAGCAAGTAAATGAACTACCAGTGAAGGAGAATAGATCATCATAAACATCTCAAAAGCAAACCACAAAGAAACCCAATTCTACAGGAGGAAGGGAAAAACGCTATAAGCACAGAAAAAGAGGTGGTTAGTGCAAGAGGACCTTAAAGCCCAAAGGAGAGCAAGATGTTGGGAAAAGAACTGAAGTCAGAGAAAAAATAAAAAACAAAGGAGTTTTGTAGGAATGAGTGACTAAAGTTGAAGAGGAAGAAAAAAATGGAGGAGCCCTGAGTCCTTAAAGATGAGAAGGAGAGAGTATGACAGCTGCAGCGGGTGAGGACAGCTGTGTCTTTTTGATGGCTCAGGGTAACGTTCGGGTCCTGTCTATCTTGCATGTGTACCATGCACTTTCCTCCTGTGAATTTCTAAATATTACTTTGACAGACCCTGGTGAGAAACGTAGCCTTCCAGTGGGTGAGTGTGTGAGAGTCGCAGTCAGGTGTTTTTCTCTTTTTCTCTCTTTTTAAAAAAAAAAAAAAAAAAGACAAATACATGACAAACTCAGTTGGACTGTTGAATCTCAGTGATTCTCTTTTGCTGTATTCAAACATAAAGTCTTGACAGCGCAGAGCCCTCAGCCTCAGTCCCAGGCCGTCCTTTCGGCTTACTGCGTAGGGATGCAGAACACAGGGACTGATGCGGTTATAAATATCCACCTACCCCTGAACTCAGTGCAATTAAATACCATCTAAACTCTTCAGAGTCCACACACAAGCATCAGAAGAAATACCTTCTTTTATTAATGTGATATTGTTCGGGTTCAAAGCAATCCACTCACAGTTACCACACCCTCTGATGCAGCTTTGTGTGTTAACACAGACCAGAGCCTGCATGATAAGAATCGTGCCCATTCAGACAATTTAATGCTATTTCTAGGGAATTTTTCTCCTCAGATTGATCCCTTTGAACTGCTTAAATTAGTACGGAAACACCATTTTCCAGTCCATTCCCCAAAATAAATGAATAAATACATAGAACTTGCTGTGTCTGTTGATAGAAAAAAGAGCCATATGGAGATCTAGGAAAATATCTTGGGGAAAGAAAGGGAGAAAACCTCCAAATAAGGACTTGGTACAATTAAGGAAAGTGGGGAATTGTTTTGATTATTCATGATTTGATGACTGATAACAATAATCAGCACGAACTGCTGTTGTGTTAGTTTTCTTTTAACATACTGTATAATTGTTCTATTTTAATCAGCAGAAAGAGTGTCTCCAGGGTATTGTCAACAATCTGCATCCCATGCGTTCACACTCAGTAATTCACTGTGAACAAGTTGGCCTGGGCATCTTAAATATATCTACATATATATCTATATCTATATCTATCTATATATATATATATATATATATATATATATATATATATATATATATATATATATCCCTCTGATTTATGAAGATGTGCTAATATTATTCCACACCTTCCAGGCTTATCCTGTGCTGCCCACCCTGATTATTAGATTAGTTCCTTTCTTCTCCTGCATCTGGAAACCATATATGTGGCTAACAAGAGCTTTAAAGCCCAAGGACTGCAGCAAGGGTATCATTCCATAAGGTCATTTATGTGGCTGCTGGGACAGGAAGCTGCCACTGCGGGCAAACCTGAAAACTCAGCATCTTTGTATGGTTCTCCTCCACCACACGACCTACATGAGACAAAGTTGAAACAAAGAAACAAAAGATTGATACATCTGTTGAATAATTATTCAATGGCGTGATGGCTGTCTTGTTTCAAATTTTGAGTTCATTACAAGTGTGTGTGGATGAATATGCAAGAATATGATTAAGACAGATCAGGAGAATTCGGCCAGACTTAAAAAATACTAAATATTTAAAATGATTCCTGGAAAGAGAACAGAAAAAAATAATAAGGTTGAAAGGAGCTTATATTAAAAAAAAAAAAACAAAAAAAAAACCCATACATCATACTCTCAAGTAAACGTTGTAATTTTATGGTAAATGTTTATAAACTGCCATCAAATAAAATAATGACTGGGAACATTTTAATGTCCTTGTTTGAAAAAAAAAGTCTTGGATGTTTGAACAACTTCCTGTCATCTGCTGTCCATGTTTGTTCAAATCATTCAACTAAGTATTCATGGGAGTAAAATACATGCTATTCAAAAAGAAGAAGAAGAAAAAGAAAAACCTTTAATGCTTGACAGGTGATTTCTTTTATTTCTTGTCATGAATCAGTGCACCCCAAGTTGCATTTGTGAAGACATTTCATGTGGAAAAATGACTCCTATATTGTCAACATGCTTTTTTTTTTTTTTCTTTTCAAATCTCTATAAAGGTGGGAAGAGCAGAGTCAGCATTTCCAAATCGATGCAGTAATAAAAACTTCTGTGGGTGGACACAGCACTACTTAAACTTACTGTTGATTAAGTAGATCAACAGTTTGATTCTCAGGAAAAAGCTCCCTTTTCAGTGAGCTTCAGTAGATTACCTGGACAAATACTTGCAAAACATTGATAAACAATCCTTTTCTTTTCTGTGATGTACTTCTTAGCATATATAGTCTTCAATCATATGAGATGAACCAGAACAATGGATGCATCACTGATGGTCAGACATCAGTTGTTGAGTAGGCCCTATGCCTCTGTTTCTGACAAAAGTTTGGAAGTGTGTGTTTGCTTTGGGTCATCAGAATCCAGAAGCAACATGAATAAATGGACAAAAAGTTTACAATTGTGCAAGATGGAGACAGCGATAACTTTATAATGTTAGAATATGTTGTTGCAAACTATTTTATTGAAAACGTATAAACAACTGCTTATAATCAAAACGCCACTGCCTAACTACTGCAGAGTAACAACCCCGGTGTCGCCCAAAGCTGTGAGTCTCTTTATTAACTATTGTCAGGCAGCTCATCAGAGTTAAAGATGAGATCCTATCTCCCTTTCCCCATAGTCTAACTGTCCTTGGTTTTTTGGAAAGCAGCCAGACTGAGCTATAAGAGATAAATACGTGTCTCTCGCGGACTTTCCCAAACCTCATTCTTAAAGTCACAGAGTAAACACACCATTAACTCCATCCCATGAGTTATGCTAATTGCAGATAAGGCTAAAGTGGCTCATACTTAATGCCAGGTGGATAAGATAGTTACAGGCAGAAAAAATAAACAGAGGACAGTGGATTTTCTTGGTCCTTGCATAACTTAAAGGCAAAGAGGAATTTATTGCCTTGAGGTTGGCCAAATGAACAGAGTGGGAAATAAAATGTTCTTATTTGTCCTAAAGTTCATTAACTTGATCACTGGGTGCATTATAACGTTGAGGCCAATCAGTTGCTTAGACCTGCTTCTGTAAACTGGACAGCGGTTAGATCCTCAACAGAGATGATGTAAAGTTTCCTTCAGAATGTAAGAAAAATGCCCCAGTTCAATCAAAGCAAGGAGAAAAGATGTGAAGATGAACATTTAAAGGAGCAAAGCTAAATGTGCAACAAACATGAACAAGTCATTCATAAACCTTAATACCGCTCAATGTATATTCCTTGCATTGTTTTGCCTCCCATGTTTGTTAGTCTATCCTCCTTCTTCTCAGCTGTTAATAAAAAAAGTGAAATAGTATGCTTGTGTCAAGTTGGTGCTTCAAAATTATGATCGAAATAACAGTGACCTGTACTTATTTTATAGACAATGTTTATTTCTTTTTTTTTTCCTTTTTTTTTTTTTTTTGTCTTGTCCAGCATTTAAGCAAGCAGACCGATGTTCTGGATGCTGTGTTCTGCTGAGCAAATTTATTTTGCCAAGGGGAACTTTTATAGATGTAATGATCCCCTTGTATTTCTCAATTCTTATTTTATTTTCCTATTTGTTTTGGATAATTGATTGTATTACAGAGTTTATGCTGCTGGACCGGATCGGAAAGGATAGAAAAGGGGCAGAAAGAGAACAGAAAAGAGAACAGAGAAAACAAGAGAAAGAGATCAATGCATACACGTATATGCACATACATACCCACCTACATATATATGTATATACACTCACATGTGTACACACACACACACACACACACACACACATATATATATATAATGTATATATATAAAGACAATGTTTATTTCTGGTAGACGTATGTACATCTCGCACTGCACTTTGGTATGTCAAAACGAGGAGAATATATCAATAAAAATTACTGCATACATGCAGACAGTGTATAGAACCTTGGTTTCTGATTGTGCAAAAAGGTATTAAGTTTGCTTGTAAGTACTTTTAATTTGGCTTACACTACCAGTCAAAAGTTTGGACACACTTTTCAATGGGTTTAATATGTATATGGTCCAAAAAATGTATTATTACTGCAAATGTTTTTCTACTTTTGCATGATGCACTGTGAAGACACAGTGCATCATGTACACTGCTCTGCAGTAAAACGTCCATTATTGAAAGTAAGCATAATCAGAAAATGTGCTACTTTTGCAAAACAGCCATGTGAATAGTTAATGCTGAATGATTAAAGTGAAATGCACAAAAGGTGGAAATTGTCATGTAAGTCCTGAAAAATAGAATTTCTAATTGCTGAAAAAACAAGAAAGACCTAATTTTTTAAGAGTAGTAGAAGAGTCTAAAGTGGAAGCTGATGTGTTCAGCAGGCTGGTAATAGAAGGTATTTGAACCAGTCTTATGTACAACAGTCCACCATCAAAACACTTTTGTGTGCAGGAGTAGTAGCCTTGTAGAAGGCTGAAAGACAGCTGAAACATACTTGTCTGCTGTCTTAAAAAATTATCTTCATATTTTAGCAGCAAGCAGACATATAATTGCAGCAGACACCTGAGAGCAATAATTCCATGTTACATGCTGTCTTTAGACTGGGCATGGCCAGCACATGGAGTGTGTACTTGGGCACAATGCCAAGTGAGACAGTGGCAATGTTAGTCTGAGTTGTAAATGGAGGGACAATGCATTGGTGCAAGTCACTGCACAATGCACATCCTGACAAAGTGGTCTGCAGCTCTTTATGCACAAAAACAAAATACACTAAAAGAGTATGAACACATCTTCTGATTGAGCTCAATGTTTAAATGACTAAATGACTGAACTGTTACAGGAGGCATTAAATGCAAAAGTTTGGCAGAATAATAATAAAAAAAAAAACAGGAACACTTTAGTAAGAATGTATTTAGACAAACCATAAAGATAAGAGATGATATCTTTGATACTTTGTTCCTCCAATACAGATAATATTCCAATTCATAATATATATTCCAAAGTTCTTACAAGAACTGCATTTCTGCAGTCACGTGGAAATGTGTCTGTGTCTGTGTATGTGTAACACACTTCCTTACCGCAGTGCTAATGACAATGGACCTCATTCACCAACCATTTTTACAAACAAAATCCTACTTCAGAACTTTATATCAAGATTGTGGCATTCATGAAAATAGTTTTTCCTGAATTTCTTTGGTAAGAAGAATTTCTACAAACACTTTAAGCATATAACATAACAATTTAAACATAAAATGTTTAAGTTGAGAAATTTGACACTTCAATGTACAATATGAACCCATGTCAAATGTGATTCTTCCTACAGGCCTCAAAATAGTAGGCATAGGGGGATGTTTACCACGGAGTAGCATCTCCTCTTCTTTTCACAACAGTTTAAAGATGTCTGGGCATCAAGGTTATGGATTTCCAGAGTTAGTGTGGAACACTCTTGCTTACCATAGGTTTCCAGTTGCTGAAGAAATTTTGGTTGTCTTTGAAGTATTTTTCTCTATAGGTAAAGAAATCTGGACTGCAGGCTAGGTTTGTTCAGCACCCGTCCTCCTGTCTGATGAGGCCATGCTGTTGTAATAACTGCAGTATCCTGTTTTACATTGATCTGCTGAAATATTTTGTTTGGACAGAAGCACATGTTGCTCTAAAACCTTTACAGTTTTCAGCATTCATAGTTCCCTCAAGAACCTGCAAGTGGCCCGTGGTAACTTCAACAAGGGCTATGTGGAAAATTAATAGTCTACGTGTACTGGTCAGTTCTGTTATAAAGCTTGGCAATATATTTTCCAAAAATCCTTTTGAAGAAGTTTGTCAAATGAAAACATAAGTCTCCCAGCCTCCCTTATGTCCATAATGTTTCCTCCAACCCCACATTTCTCCTCTGTCCTCTTTTGTCATTTCAACACACAATAAATGGCATCCAGTGAGGAGACAAATATGTATCAATATGCTGCTTTTCTCTGCAGATAATAGCAGAAAAAATTGAAACATTCACAAAGGAGAGAGTTGTTTTTAAATGTTAAATGACTAATGTCTTTATGTGTATTCCTGTATTTATTTTGCAGTTAAACAGAAATCAGGAGAAAATCCTTGAATATTAAACATATTTATATAAAATGCAATGTTAAGGAGCTGAATGAAAACAAATACTTCAAAAGGACTTTCTATACAACTCCTGCACCTTTTGAAAAGAATAAAAACTAAGCACTGTACAAAACAGCTTGAACAAAACCATACAAGTCATATTTTGTATTAATTAACAATTCTGTTCACAATAAGTATGGCATTTTGAACAAAAGAAACAAAGCAATTGGGATTCCCGGTTCTTAGTTTCTTTGATTGATTGCATTGTTTGAAGTCGATGTTGAAAACAGGCAAAAAAAAAATAATAATAACAATTGCATAGGCTTTCATTTAAAAAAAAGACTAAATACCAGTTTGATGCACTTGGTGGGAGGAACAATTCCCTGTGTGTTTGTGGAATTACAAATAACAGCAAATCACTGGCTTTTCTCTGTAATTCCCTCTTCAAGGGTAATTGTGTAATTTAAAAAAGAGAATACTGGGTTTTCTCCAGTTGCATGGTTAGAATCACCAGTGTGCACTGAGCCAAATGGACTGTGGGATTGATGGTCAGGAAATGAACACACATGCTTAAATCAGCCGGCCATTCACTGCTCTCCCACGATTAAAGCTATTCAGTTTCTCTTTTGGAGCATCGCCGGACAAGTGCTCCAGATTGTCTGCCTGCGAAAGTGTTGAGCTACTGCAGATTGTGTGTATGCGCTTTGTGTAACCATATACAGTAGACACATGTAAAAGCCCATGAGTGGACATATTAGAGCCATACCTACTTGGTACAGGACTATAACTCTCGTACATCCCTGTGGTGCCCTTGAGCATTTACAGTCTCCTGCTGGCTGCTGCTGGGTATCCTGTGATTAGCTCTGCACACAGGATGATGAGGTGTGACTGCTAATCCACTAACACAGACAGCTGGAGCACAGCTGATAGGATGTGCCTGACCTCCCCTTCCTGCAGTATTGTTTAAGTGTTGTTCAATGTTTCTATTAAAATGTGCATGTGATTGTCAACTAGGCTCTCAAAAGGAAAAATGTCATACCTTTTATACTGGAAAATGGCGTCACAAACCATTGAGGTTTGAAAAATCCCAGTTTGAACCTACTTCAAACATTTCTTTAACTTTAATTATATTTTTTCCACAACAACAGCTTTCAAGTTTCTGTTCATTATCCAAAAAACATTTGTTTACTTGTGATAACAAGGTAAATTATTGCTCCAACATGAAAATAATACTGTTAAAGAACATGTGACCACAGCCACTCTTAGCTTCCCCTTATACCTACATATATTGAAAAAAAAAAAAAAATCCTCCCTCACCCACCCCTCCCATCTCCCCAGGGTAGGGTGGATGACTGTTCATCTCTCAAGCTTGGGTTGTCTACCAGAGTCCTAGGAGCTTGAGGGTCCTGTGCAGTATCTTAGCTGTTACAGGACTGCGCTATTCTGGACAGAAATGACTGATGTTTTACTAGGTATCTGTTGGAGCCACTTCTCCAGTGTGGGGGACACGGCCCCCAGTGCTCCAACGGGTACTACTGTTGCTTTCACCCTTCAGGCCTTTTCCAGTTCTTCCTTGAGGCCTTGGTACTTCTCCAGTTTCTCATGCTCCTTTTTTCAGATATTTCCATCATTGGGGATGGATACATCACCATTTTATCTGTCTGGATCTGGAAGTCCCAAAGGATCTTAGCCCTCTCATTCTCCACCACCTTGGGGAGAGTTTCCCACTGGGACTTAGGGGTCTCCGGTTCATATTGAGGGTTGAGGGTTGACTAAGAAACATTTCCGGGATCACGATTAAGGCAACCTGCTGATACATTTGGTTTGACTGATGTTGTGACAGTGAATGGAAAACGGAAAATCTAAACAAACATAGCAATTCACTGATGCTTAATGCTTATTTACTTGGTTTAGACCTGTTGCCATCTTATTTAATAAAGTGAGATGATCATACAACAAGTTGTGCACAGGGATATGTGTACAACCCACAGATGAAATGAATTCTAATCTAATATTTGGGTGCTGAGCTCAGTATCTGATCTCCATGAAACCATGGGTGTTAACTGTTGTCCCCCTGGAATGTAACACCAACCTGCACTGTACTAAAGTGCCATATTAAACACAAACCTTGCCCATATTTTTAACGTAATTGTGTTCTTTCACAAAAATACCCAGAACCACGGCGAATGAAAGTATATCACATGAGTGGGTGTGAAGTCATTCTTCTATCTTTTCCAAGTCTTTACTGGAAATGCTATAGCCACAGAACCACTACTTTTATTCTAAGAAGAAAAAGAAAGGAAGAAACTTGAGACTGTAGTACTGAAATCTCTCACTCCCACAATGTGTCATCTTATTTTACATTACCATAACTAGATTCTCCAAAATAAGGAGTCTGGAGCAGATCTGAGAAGTGAATGTAACATGTACCGGAAAGCAGTGACAGAGCTCGGCAATCTTGAATTACTGGAGGTCCAGCTGTAAGGTTTCTGCAAGCCTGGAGGCATTGTTGTTTTATTTTAGTTGGAACAGAGGCCGTAGCTGGAGCTTTAATAACATTAACCACAGTTGGAGTAGCACATCATTACTAGGTGGATGGATGAGGCTGGGGTGAGGAAAGAGGAGTAGAAAAAGGAGAAAAAAAGTAAAAAGAGGTGAGTAACATGATACTTATTTTTATGAGTATTTTTACCTCTTTGTATATGACCCCATCAAACCTGCCTCAGGAAAAACACATTCTGACCCGAAAAACTATCTGACTTTGTGTCCAGTCTTTTCTTTTTCTTTTACTCAACTGTACATCACCTTCATCTCATCTTTTCCCTTCACATCTCCTTCTTTTCCTTCCTTTCCCCGCATCTTCCCTCCTTCCTCTCAGCTTCCTCTTTCACTCACCCATGAGACCCAGTGGTGCTTTTTAGACAGAGAAGCGGGCTTCAGGTCTGTTTACAGGCAAGATCTCAGGAAGTTAACATCAGATAAGCAGATTCCTTGGATACACAAGACGAGCAGATACATTTCCAGTGAGACAGCTCTCCAAAGGATATGGCCAAAATGTTATTACTCAGGGAAGGATGTGAGTTGAGAGTTCAAGGGTAATGAATGTACATGAAAGTGTGTGTGCAGTCAGACATTCGGCACTGTTTCCATGATGACAACATTGGATATTTTCTTAAACACCCCTCTAGCGAGAAACCAAAAGACAAAGTGCCATTAACAAAAACTTGACCTTCGTGCTTAACTGCAATGAATTTTGGCTTCCTGTTTTAAATCTCTTAATTGTCCCTTTACGCTCATGATCATGACACCAGATACTGTCTAAATTTTAAGCAATATAGATCAGTTCTCTGGTCTCTTCCTCCTCCTTTGTACGGAATTGCACAAGCAAAATAGATTGTTTTCCAAATGGATACCAGGTGCTTCCTCAAGAATCAGCTCATCATTTAAGCTTTCCTGGAAAGACAGTGAGTGAGGAGTCTGTCTGAAACAAATGAACAGTGTCTTGTCAAAACCTCCCTACCAAGCATGCACCACAGCCTTTAAGGTATAGTTTGACATTTGGAGAAAAGTCAGTAACTAAAATATTCCAATAGAATAAGAAGATTGATGGACTTTTCCTGTCTGGCAAATTTAACGTGACTGTCATCAGACTGTTGATGCAAGTCCCACTCCGGTAATTAATTCCCAAAACACCCATCTGTGTTCCTGTACATTGATCTGTCTCTGCCATACCAGCAATGGGATCTTGGATCAATGTCATTTTCAATAAAAAGAAGCTAGATTAAAGAAGGTCACACTCTTTGATTCCTTTATCCCTTAGCCGACTTAACTGTGACTGCTCGGTGCCTGCCTGCTGCAGCTAGGTGTGTCAAAAGAAATGAATAAAGGAATTGGGAAGAAGAGCTGGACAGAAAGAGAACAAATGAAAAAAAAATCAGCTTTTTATTGGATGACCCACTCATACTTCTGCCACTTAGATATTTGGATCAGCATAAGACTTAGTTATAATTATTTATTTTAGTTAAGTCACAATACACAACTGTTTTGTGGGCCAAAATTTGCAAAGTTGTCTTAATTTAAAAAACCAGAAGCTCATATTGTTAAATATTGCTGATGGGACCACACAATGTTTCCAAGTAACTGAGTTCTTTTGGAATATTCATGACTGTGATTCAGCCAACTCAACAGCAAAGTTAAAAGTAATGAGCACCAATGTAATTACTTTTTCTGGTGCTAAATCAGAACAGTAGCCAAAACCAACAAACAGACATAAAATCATAGCCATGTACATGGCATTGGTTGACAATCGTGCTTAAACCGAGTCATTAATTCTTTGAATTCAGGCCTGGAGTGAAGCGGTGGATCATTGTGTATTGGGACGTTTTGATTAAACAGAGTCACGCAATGTGCAAGGTGGTCCCGAGGAATTCAGACAGCTCTGGGAGATACATCTGTATGTTCTTGAAATTTTTTCTCAGCTCCAAGATTAATTGCATTCAAGTATTCATGTGGCCCAAGAAAAACAACATAGCACACTCCTCCCCTTGTCACCTAAAGCCTCAAGCAACAGACATTTCAACATTATGTCAACCTGCACCAACAGTGCACTTTGTGTTGTTTCCCTTTTCTCACACCATATCCCACATCACGTGTGATGACTTTTAAAAATGTTTCAAAGCACAATATATTATCATTCTATTTTTGCAGTCAAGCACTCACGCTCTGATCCTGCTATGTTTCCCAGATCAGCATGCTGCTTCAACCTGGAGTATGATGAAATGTTGTTCCCTTGGGACCATAATTTCTCAGTCTCAGTCACCGTGAAGGAGTGCTGAGCCTCAGTGTAATCTTTCTCCAGAGGACCACAGTCTCATTCAGACTTATCATCACTTTGTTAGCTGCTGCACGGAGGAGATTTGTGTAGTGAGACAACCAAGCATTCCTGCTGTGCTGTACCCTGTCTTCAGATTCAACACCTAGCTTGAAAGAGAAAGTAGCAGTTATCTGTAACTTCCTTCCTTTGAGCTGTTTCTGTCACGCAGTGGAATTATAAAGCCTTTCAGCTAAATAAATACAACCTGACAAATGTGCACCTTTTCCTTCATATATGGAAAAATGCTCTGCCATGTTCGAAGAGAAAAGCGAAAATTGCATCAGATAAATAGCTTGCATAATTAAATTAGAAAATAGTTAAAGACACTCCTTTTACTACTTTATTATAAAAGACGCAATTAACTATAAGAATGGTAAAAGTCATGCCTGCACACACACTGGCACACTTTCAAGTAAACCAGCTGTTTGATTTGCTCAACAGTGAATATGCGGGTGATCATAAAACAATAAAAACTCAAAAATAGGAATACAAATGTGTATAATTAATTTCTTTATGTATTATTATAAAAAAAACAATCCTGGAAGTAACTTGTGCTAGTTTTTTTGTCTTATGAATCAGGAAGACTTACTGCATCAGTGTAGATAATTCATTTAAAGACAAAGTTTAAGGGGGAAACACAAGACATTTCATTACATTAAAATATAATACTTGAACATCATATGTAATTGATAATATCATGGTTTTAAAAAACAAGTTGCGCTTCAAATTTGTTTTGTAAAGACCAAAGATTGTTAAAGAAAAGCAGCATTTGGGATTGGAAAGAAGTAACACTGAGTCCTGCTGCTTATTCCCCAAATTTCCCTTGGGTACAATGAAGTATCTATCTATCAATCTGTCTATCATCAGGAGTTATTTTAACATAAGTCTTTTCTAGTTTTGTCTGTCTGCAATTATGCAGCATATAAAACCAGAGAAGAAGATCTACACTGTACCTAAAGGCATTCTGTGTGTCCAGCTAAGCAGCCTGCTTCAAAGCTTTGACATCGGAGCGCAAAATCTCCCAGAAAGTGGTGAAATCTCAGGAAGTGTGAGTGGCATTAACCTATAGACGATGTTTATATGCTGACGGCAGGCGCAAAGCCTGCAGTAGATCTATCTTCACTGAGCTTTCAACAAATGTGTACATTTGCAAAGCAGTGTGTATTTCTTTCATGCTGTTTTTGAGGTGAAATTGCTGATCCGATAACCAACTTCTATAAATCTGAGAATCCAGAAGCACCAGTTGAGAGAGGGAAATTTGTCATTGCCGTGAAAGTTTTTTTTTTTTTTTTTTTTTTCATTTTAAAATATTTTGGTGAATGCTAGCCTGCCAGATGTTTGGTCCCAGGGAAACACACAGTTTCCATTATGTCTAATTGTTTTAGATGTTCCACCTGTTCTACAAAGAAGAATAATTAACGTGCAGTCAATAATTTTAGGTTGTAGTATTGTCAATTCCATGTCAAACATCCTCTTAGAGTCATATTAAATTCACTAAAAAAATCCTAAAAAATATTGTTTTGGCATTCTTGGTCCACCACAGAATAATTTGATGAACATTAGTGGCAGTACGTGACAGAACTTAAATGTAAATGTTCAGTTGGAACTACAGTTCAAACATTGAATGGTAATAATTTCTTCCCTGGCATGTAACTCTTTATACTATGTTCAGAAATACTAATCCAAGTTTGGCTGACCTTTGTATTCCACAATATTTAACATGTGTGCGTAAGAGTATCACAGCATTTGAAACCTTCTACGGCTTAATAATGACTCAAAATGTGGTCTTCAGGTGGATATAAGGGTTCCCAACCCAGCTTTTGTGTTCTGTCAGAGAAACCCAGTTTAAGTTCCTCTCTCTGGGGTGCTATGTCTCAAAATGTGTCTACAGACACTTTTTCTCTGAAGGCTAGCGTTTTAGAGTTTACCATGTAAAATGAGCCCTGGTCTTCATCAAAACTGAAGCAGATTAGTGACAGGTTAGGATCAATCTCTGTCCTTTTCAACATACGAGGAGCAGCCAAGGATATGGCAGGGAAATGTATTGGTATGTGTGCACAAAACCCCAAAGAGAGAGCCTGCTAAACGATTCCTTACATGTCTTAGTAGGATATGGCATGGGAAAGGAGGGTGGATAAAGTCTTTCTTTCTCTAATCTCACCTTTAGTGAGGACTACAGCTGGACTGAATGTGCCATTAGAGGGGTTTTGAGAGGTTGGGGTTCAGATCCGAGATGTGTTTGTCAGAGGGAATGACTCTCAGGGACAAAATGGTCTCTTCAGAACCCTAAATTGGACCCAAAACAAATAAAGTCTTCATCATTGTGTCAACTTGAAGCTTCTGTTTTTTTTTTTGTTTTTGTTTTTTTGGTTTTTTTTGTTACTTCCAATGTGATAGGAAAGCCAAACAAAGAGAAAATATAGATTAAATGTCTCCAAACTTTTGTCAATGCATTTCATTTTCAGTTGCAGGAAAACTACTGCAATAATAAAATGTTATTTAAATAAAAGAGCATATCACACTTGATTCTATGAGATAGGGATAAGTGCATTAATATGCAAAAGGGAAGGGTAATAAACAGTATTCTCAGATGTTGGTCATACATAATATATTATAAATATATGTATATTTTGCTGTATTCATAAGTCAAATTTCCCAATATGGTGCAGATAACGTCCTTAAAATATATCATCAATTCCTATAAAAAAAATAATAAACAGGGGTACTTATCAGTTTAAATACCATCTGGGCACTCTACCCCTCAGACTCACTCTTTTCTTTTTTTTTTTCTTCTGTATTTCCTGTGTGGTCATCAAAGGGTTTTAACTAATCTCTAGTCTGTTTCAAGTATGTTGAGTATTCTAGCATCCGCCTTTCCACAGAACCTGCATATTCTCTCCAAGAAACTTAGACAGACGTGAGTCCACCAGGGAGAAAGTCTTTGAAATATATGCTTTGGTTGTGTCTTCAACAAGAGAGCTTGCATAAATAACCACACACAGATCCTCATGAATGCATGAGACACCAGATACCGCGGGTAAGCCACTAATGGGCCTCCAAGTGTCTCTGACTCGTCACATTTTAACTGGTTTGTGTCCTGTAATTTGCAAACACTGGCTGTGAAATATGTCCTTTGACTTGTTAGGATGACACCTTGCTTTGAGTTATTTTTATTGCCCTCATTGAGACTTTTGACGGTTCCTCTGCTAAGTAATACTACTGACATATTTAACTTGAGTTTTTCAGGGCCTGGCGGGGTGAAAGACTGCATGTATATTTTATGAGTTAAACTAAAAGACCTGCATAATGAAACTGGGTTCTGCTCAATGACCTACTTGAAAGAAATTTAACCTGGAACTGCTAATTGAAAACCTGTGAATAAAGTCTTTTTCATGAAAGTTTGTTATGTAGAATTACAACATTTTGCAAATTTTGCAAAGTCAAAGCCAAATATATGCATCATGCATGTCATGCATGTATGTCATGCTCAGGTGTGGTGATAAACAAATAAATAATATTAAAAATAATTTTAAAATAAATGAATAAACATATATATATATATGTGTGTGAGTGTGTGAGTGTGTGTGTTTGCGTGCGTGCGTGTGTGTGTGCGTGTGTGTGTGGCTCTTTGATAATTATTCTAATAATGTATTATTACATTATAATATGCTATTTTAATTATTAAAATGAAGTGTGTTTTTGGATTTTAAGTCTTGCAGACTTTTCTTTACTACAAAAACTGTTAAACTTTCCTTATATCTGGTATTACAGTGTAATGTGTGTTTGTATCCCAGCAGCCATGTTTTTATCCAGTTTAACTTGTGGTATGTATTGTTGTATCTATTTTAGTCAACAAGTTTATTTTTGACATTAATTTTTAATGTCTAATTAAAAAAAAACAACCAAAGCCTGAACAACTCCCTGAATCCAGATCTGTGTAGGGTATGAAACAAGATTGACAAGTCAACTTTATTGAATGCTTTGTCCAGAGATGTAATGATTGGATTTATTTGTGATCATTTACAGATATTAGTTATAGTCAATAATCTGCAAATATTTTCTGCTGAATTACATTATTCTATAAAGCTGGTCAGAGTTAAATATTGGTTGTTTCTATTCTTGACGGTAATGCCTTTGAGATAATTTAAAGTGTTTGTTTATGAATGAAGGAAGTCTGTAGCTGGTAGCTTGTGTTGGGTTTTTGGGCTGTGCTCATCCGCAACATAATATCTGATGTGCAATTTATTTCCTTTACAAGCGTATTAAATAACAAGGATGGATTTTAAACAATTATTCAACAAGCTCATCTTTCTTTTGGATTAGGTTCTAGCTCAGGAGAATATAGTTTTTGATAGAGAAACATTTTCATAATTTCAGTTGGATCACTGATGAATTCCCCTGTTGGGTTTAATAGCTGGTATAACTGTTTTCCACGCCCTACCAAGGATCAAACCAGCAACCTTCTTGCTGTGAGGCTGCAGTGGTCACCACTATGCCACCATGCAGGCCTAAAAGAAATTATTACCAATATTTTAGACTAATTCCCAACAGCGGAGTATATTGGTGGTATATGAACGTTTGAATTATCCTGATCTAAATTTTACCTTATAATTGCTATACCAGTGATTATTTCCCTGATTTAAAAAAAAGTTACTGACTTGTTTCTAAATAAAAATAAAGAAAATAAACAACAATGAGTCAGTCTTCTCTAAAGAACTGGCGACCTGTCCAGAGTGGATCCTATCTGTTGGGATATGCTTCGATCTAAATTGGTGCTATAGAAAATGAAAGAATAACTGAGTTAGTGTTTTGAATTGTTTTGTATTTTTTGAAGGCATGGCTCCGCAAGATCCAGCTCTCTTCAAAGAGCCATAAATCCCATCTTTAGTAGACGGCACTGCAGGAAGTCATTTAAGCATCTCCTGTGATCATTTTCTTCACTGTAAATTGCATCATTGTGCGATCTTTTAATTGGTCAATTTTCCGCTGCTCTCTCTGCCGGAATCTGAATGATGGCACTGTGTAGGACCGCTCTCCATGAGTAACAAATGTAGGAGTATAAAAGCTTCTCACAGACTGATGGCCATGAAGACGTTAGGGGAGATGAAGTCATCCTTGCTTGATTTCCAAATAAAACAGAGAACAACAGCTGAGCAAGCCAGTGATCCGTTAGGCCTCGCTCAACCACCCACCAGCCTGTCTGACACGCATGAGGACATGCATATGCTCACACAGGCCAGTATGTGCTCCTATGGTCAGTGCACTTCCTATAGCGTGATGAAAGGGTCCTAGAGTCTTGTTCATTGGCAAATAAGTGGGCAGTGATCAGAGGAGAGTTTTCATCACTCATTGGTTTCACAATTAGCTGGTCTCAGTTCAAAGGGTAAAAAGCTTCCTTTCAACTCATACAGTTTTATCAAGGTTATACCAAGGTCTCCTCATTTTTTTTTACCTTTTTTGTTGCTGCTTCTTAACCAGAAAAGTCCTGCAGAGAGCGCCTCCACTGAATTTTCATGCCTTTTTTGGGCCCAGGAGGATATGTGTAAATTCCAGTCCATTGTTTTTTTGGTACAAAATCATACAAACCATTAGTGTGAACAGCCTGACTGCAGTTAATTTAGTGAAATTATGATGAAACATATGAAAACATAACTTGTTCTTTTATTTTGTTGTTCCAGAACCAGAAAAGTCGTTCAGATGAAGCAATAAAGTTCCACCATTGACTTGATATTGCCCTGATTTCCATTGTCCTGTAATTTTGAACAGTTACATGTAAACATAAGTGCATTTTATGTAATTCTGTAAAATCTGGTCATTCAGAGAAGGAGGCAAAATATGTTAAAGCTCAGATCCAACAAATAAAATGGTAAAGGATGTACCCATACATCAGCTGTAAAAAAGGATTATACCACATTTTATATGTTGTTATCAGTGATGGGAAAATGCTCCTCCTGCACGTTCCTATGCTGTCAATTACCAGTGTTTGAGGAGTTCTGCAATACTCAATGAGCACACCCTATTAATCAAAAAATGTAGTAGCCGGTGCATGAATATGTGACACAAGGGTACCCTAACCAAGTATCCAGATATGACATAAGTAAGGCTTGAGAACACATTGGCTTTACAGTTACAGATTTTAACCTTTAAGGGAACTAATTAATCCGTTTTCTTTTTTCCAAGTTACACAACAATCACAGTACAGTCTTGAATTTGTCAGCAAAATGCAACAAGATGAAGATCTGTCTATTTGTTAAATTTCAATTGGTAATAACACATGGTGAGCAGAGCACAAATCCAAAGGATAACATAAAGATGAGATGTCCTCAGAAATGAAGGCTCTGTTCCGTGTAAAACATCTCCAAATAATGGAACACTGCCCACACCTGAACAGCAGAGGGAAACTACATATGTTTCCATTCTAAAAATGCTCCCCAAGCCAGTTGTTTGTGAAGCCGCACATGCATCTCACTCCAATAAAAACCCTTACCATATGGGAGCAGTTATTGATTACTACTTTTGGAGAATCAATAGACAAAATGTGACCTGCTTGCCTGTTTTATCCACTAAAACCCTCACAACTTCATTTAAAAACTAAAGTTGTGTTTCTTACATCAATGCGTTTTGCCTATAGTAAAGTGAAGCAGACCGGTCAGTGCTTTATGAGCATTTTTGCATGAGATTACCTGCTGTTGCTGGCTGAAGTGAAGAGGACAGGGGGACATAAAGTGGAAACTCCTCAGGAATGGTGATTACGGGCCACTGAACTGAAACCAGCCAGGGAGAAACCAGATCTGAGCCTGCAAGAGGTATTATGGTAGTTAAATCAAATAAAAGTCTCAACCCATCATTGGCGTTTTCCTCAAGCTTCCCCCACCAACACTGCGCATTAAAAAGGAGATGAAACAGAAGTCTGTAAAACAGAGAAATTACCCTTTGAACTTTCAGTGGTAGACAAATTAAGAGGAAGCAATAGAGACAGGGAAGTGGTTGGCGCTCAGGTAGGAGGGGTGTGATTTGAAATATGGAACCCCGTTTATCATAGTTATCACCAGCCTGGAATGAGAGATGCAGGCCACTGGGTACCTGAGACTCCCCTCTGTGAGTCCCACCCTCCTGACCTATCCTAGTCCCACTACGTCAGCCTTTCTAGCACATTTTATTAAATCAAAGGCCCAGATTTGTACCATCAGTGCCAAAACAATGACTTTAGTCAGATTTGGAATAATTTATCCCATCAGTGAATCACAGGTTTGATTGATAGAGCCAGAGTAGTGGGGGAGTATACAGTTCCACACTGCTGCGTTGAAGAATGGAGCTTCTGCATTCACCATGTGCTGAACAGCCTTATAGAGTCCAGACGTAGCAACAATGTGACACAGATAAACAATTCCCCAGATAAAAATGATTTTAAAAAAATGGAGCCATCTATTTTCAGTTAAAGACTAGATATCAGACTGTGCAGTAGGAGTTTTGATGAGACAGACAGCAGAGGAGCAGTGTGCTGATACAGGCAGTGCACAGCCCTCCTCTTCTCCATCTGCTAAACTCCTCCTGTTAAGTCAAGTAGACCTAAGTGATTGCTAAAAAAGTTATGTACATAGTCGAAGGTTAGCCCCGACTCTCAGGTTGATAATCTCGATAATGGTTCAGCCATTTTACACACACCAAGTAAATTTAGCAAGTGGTTTCAAAAGTTTTTCCCCAAGGATCAAAACGCACAAACCTCTAGGATGATATAATTTGTATGTTAATTAAAATGAATTATTCCAAACTCACTTTTAAAAAAAAAATCCTATAGATCAGCTGGCTTTGGAAAGTTGTTTTACATTTTAAGAAGCCTATTAACCTCATTGGCCTTTTCAGTGCAAAAATGAGTCACTCAGAAGCGCGAGTTGAATCTATTAACCTTCAGTAACATTCATTGTTGCCGCAAATCAAAACAAAACAATTTACCTAAAATTCCCCACAATCAAACTGGAACAGATTATTTGTGTAATGTATGACCATGATTTTACCAACGATGGCCATTGGCCTCAACTCAGAAGTACACTGCAACAATTTGTTTTACGTCTCTGTGCACTTTCTAAAATACAGTTTATTCTGTCTGCTGGATCATCACTTCAAAATGTAAACATTTGTACTAATTGTTAAACCAGAGGAGTGTTAAGTATGTTCAATGCAGGTGAAATGCATTGGCCATACCAAGGCACATGCATTTGTTTAGAACTGGTGTTACAGTATACGTTCGCCATAGCGATATTTGAATGAAAACCAGCAACCTAAAACTTTAAAAACAGGATTTTACCACATTGGAGGCAGAAAAACAGGATGCTTCATGCATTAGCTGATGTTATTATTTTGTCAGTTCCTGAAGCAATGCAGTGATAGCTGTGGAAAATCATCAAAAGACCACAGCAACACATGCATGTGAGAGTGGAGGTTCGAGTTAACCCTGAGGCCCTCTTGCTCCGCTTCAAAATTTTGAACACTTGACAGCCTATTATTTTCATCAGTAGAGGAACCAAAATCCTAAAAGAAAGGTGCAGAGACAATTAGATGACTGAAAAAGGAGATGTCGGAATCTGAAACATATGATCTCAAGGAATTTAACTTAATGCTATTAGGAGAAACCAAAGTATCATATTGAGGCCTGCCGAATAACTGTAAAGTGTGTGTTGAGTTGCAGCAGGCCTTTCTGATGCACTCAGTGGCCTCTGCACCTGGTTTTAACACTGTGACATCACCACTGGAAACGGGAGTGTTTGGTTTATCACAACTGCATCAGTGGAGTCAATCATCATCCTTCACGGATATCCACTATCACAACAGCACCTAATCAAGAGATTAAAGGAGGCTCCTAATTTGTTCAAATTTGTGGCAAAAATGATTGCAGAGGCAGGGCTGTTAGAGAAGGAAATTGCAGATAATATAAATGTGGCAGCATTCCACATAAAACATGGGAAAATATTATGGGGTTCACCACAATCATATAGAAGCTTCATGAATCTGATTTTTTTTCAAACTGCTGAAGCCGATGAGCTCAAACTCTTCACATGAAAATGGTAATTGGGTTTGAAAGAAAGTTGGATATTTTGTCAGAGGACGAAGACAGTTTAGTATTCTTCTTGAAGTCAAGCACATACTAGATTACTTAGAATTTCAGGTTCCCTAAAACATAAGTGTTTCGGAATCAGAAATAGCCCAACAATAATGGAATGATGTCACAGAATGTCTGTAGGTTTATTAGCAAGAGCTTTAGCGTTCATACAGACTTTAAAATTCCCATGAGATATTTTCAATGTTAAGCTTTTACAGGATAATAAAGCTTAAATTACTTTTATGTACATTGGCCTGTAAACATTCCACATATGTAAACGGATAAGATTTAGTATTTCTACAATATAATGATTGATAGGTCAATATCTGGCCACCAGCCGATCATGTATCCACCTGCTCTGTATCAGTCTAAGAGGAAGCAGCTGTGGTGACGGCATGGAGTCGAGCTGACACGTGAGACACAGTATTTCACTTCGTAACACACAGGTTGATCTAATGACCAGATTAAAAGCCAATTAGGCTTTCTTTTTAATGTGGTACATTTCATGTTGCTAAATGTTTAAACTAGGAGCAGGAAGAATACCTTATTTAACATACAAAGCATCATGTTAAAACATGTATTGCTAATCCCAGCAACATATATATAGCAGCAATATATACATATATAATTTTATATATATATAAAATAAAGTGGTCAGGCAGTTCATATATATATATATATATATATATATTATATATACACATATATATATATATATATATATATATATATATATAAATTTATATATATATATATATATACATATATATATACATATATATATATATATATATATATATATATATATATATATATATAAATTTATATATATATGTGTATATATAAAATATATATATATATATATATATATATATATATATATATATATAAATATATAAATTTATATATATTTATATATATATATATATATATATATATAAATATATATATATTTTATATATACACATATATATATATAAATTTATATATATATATATATATATATATATATATATATATATATATATAAATTTATATATATATATATATATATATATATATATATATATATATATATATATAAATTTATATATATATATATATATATATATATATATATATATAAATTTATATATATATATATATATATATATATATATATATATATATATATATATATATATATATATATATATATAAATTTATATATATATATATATATATATATATATATATATATATATATATATATATATATATATATATATATATATATATATATGAACTGCCTGACCACTTTGACTAATGTTTGATGACAAGTGACACAAAGCACTTTTTTTACTGGTAGGCAAACATTTAAGAAGGGTCTTTGTCATTAATTAAACTTGTAATTTAATAACACATCTAATTGTGATTGTAGTTTTTTTTTTTTAGTTAATTTATTTTGAAAATATTGAAAATCTTACATACTCCACCTTTAAAGGGCTGAAAACTTCCTTTCCTTCACATATCCCACTTTGAGGTTTTTTCTGGTCCTGACCCTTGCTTGTGCTTCCAGGGTGGTTGTAAAAGCAGCAGGTCTGTATTGGCCGATATGTTGAGCTGCTGGTGCTGACACAGTGACAAAAGAAGCATGTTGGAACCCCTGTTGTTTTCCTGATTCTTTTTTTTTTTTTTTTAAGCTTTGTGGAGGCCTGTTGAGAGGACCGCAGGTGCAAGAGACAACTGCTAGATGAAACTGCTCGTCAGCGTCTGTGTGACTGTTTTACAAATGCAAACACGGATAGCATCACGCACATTTTTCTCTGACTTGCAGGTTGGTAGATATGGCTTTTCACTATTTGTCATTCAGGGTTTCAACTTCCCTTTTTAGTTTATGCTGAGCCAGAATGTTATTCTGAATTTGGTAGTCAAATGCTACATTCAGTTAGCAAATATAAGAGCCCTGGACTGAACAGACAGAAAGAAAAAAACTGGAATTGTCCACACATGGCATGCCATCTCTGTCAACAAGTTTTCATCGACCATTTCTCAAAAGTAAAAAAATATTTGTAAAGTAAATAAATAAATAAATCCCAGTTTACATGTCAAACATGGCTCAGACATTTCTCAACGCACATGATGCTCTGAAGGCAATTTTGATTCTTTTGGATGCACCTCATCTTTGAAGGTAGTTTGTTCCAGAGCATATGTTTGGATCTGAGGGCTGTTTGAAGGCAGATGTAGTTCCTGGCAGCATCCTTTCAACAAACTGCCTCCTGGTAATTGGCCATTACTCTAGAACTGAGACGTGCTGTCCAGAGGGCAACTACACTTGTCTGGAAACAATCATGGAGTTAGCAGGCTGGCAGGCAGCCTTGTCACTAGAATATGTCTCTCCTGCTGAGCCTGCTTTCCACATGGGAAGATGAGCGCTGACTAAAAACGTTGCCTAACGCGCAAAATGTAATTGCACAAGCTTCTTCAGAATGCATGCAAATGAATTCTTTTTTGAAAAAAACAATGGATTATTTTATTAGTGATATTTTATGAGGAACAATTTGCTGGTTGGATCTACACCAAATCCCCCCATTCTGGTCGAAATAAAGCAGTAATGTTAATGTGTCATCTAAAACAATCGTTGTTGCCTTAAACACACAGAAAAATAGCTCCAGCGGTTAGTCAGGAGGAAAACTACTTTTTTTGCACTGAGAACATTTCCTATGTGGAGTTGGCTACAGCTTTTGCTATGCGCAAAAATGGAAAAAAAGTTCTCCCAGCATGGGGAGTTGTTACTCTGTGAAGCCATATTAAGTGACCTTCAACAAGTGACTCCATAATTGCAGAGGAACACAGCAGGTATCCCAAGCGACCTCCCTTCAGTTGTGACCAAACGTAAACATCAGACAGGGAAAATGATATTAACAACTGACACGTCTACCTCTGGTGCAGACTTGCAACTAGATCCAGATGGAGGGAGCGTATCATTACTGTTTTATTGGGAGATATCAAAACAGATCGGCACATTCCAGGAGCCCTTCATTCTCCTGCAGATTGCTGTGTTTGAGGTTACAAAAATGAAAGCTGATGTTGTTTGTCTGTTGCTTCACTTTGTTCTCAGCGAGTGCTTCAACTCATTTGAGGAAAGTAGCACACCACATATTTAAGAAGTGGGTTGAGGCAGCATCAGAAAAGCACTTGAATTCACTTGTACTTCTTCCATACTCTCCACCAGACTGTGGCCTGTGAGGAAGAAGTGGCCACAGAAAGAGCCAAAACATGCTTGATGTGCTTTTTTAATTAAAACACATGACTGGAAGCAGACCTCCCACCCTAGCTGAATTTTTCCTGTAAACATCTTGCTGACTCATTTCTGAGACTTGAGGCCGTGTGTGAGTACCTGAGAAACTCAGTTGAGTCTCAGTGCCCCCCCCCCCCCCCCCTTTCATCCTTGAAAGGCAAGACTCCTTCTTTTCAGGTCATGCTTTTTCTGTGTGCAACCAGGGAGGCTTTTAGGCCCCTACAGCCCTCCTCCTCCGGCTCTTTCTTTCCTCTCACCCCCTCTGACATCCTGGATACGCTCTTTGATGGCCCTTGCTTACTTCTTTGTGTACCTGAGGATGTTTAGTTATGTATATTTCTGCTAACCCATTCCTCACTGCTGCTTCCACAAACACAGACAAACTTCTGTTTTCTTCCTCAAAGAAATCACTGCAGTGTACAGAAATCGCTCATCATCTCTCCAGTGTGTTACAACCCATGCTGACTTGTAAGTTTCAACAGGGAATTGCACAATGCCCAAGCAGATGCTAAAAACCCCCATTGCATCGCAGATTAAGCAGTGGACTGATTAGATCGCTGCCGTGTGAAAAGTCGGTGGCAAAGATTTAAGAAAAAAAAAAAACAGGCATGCTCTGAAAGAAAAGAGAAAGTTTGGTGTATCTTACTTTGATCTCATGTCAGGAATCATTGAAAGGCAAGTATTGAAGAAAGTGTGCAGACAAGGCAAGAATGATGACGGGAAAGGTGACCCGACCAGTATCAGGCCCCAGAGGCCATAGTGGACCTTTGAATAGTGCCCACTGATTCTTGCATATACTGTACATAAAGTAGCACAAGGAGGAAGATGAGTAAAGTTATGTGTTAAACTTCAATAATGAAAGGTTCAGGGGCCTCATTTGTAAAGCTGTCGCACGCACACAACCTGGCGTACGACAAATATGGTCAACTTTTGGGATTTATGAAGACACAACTTGGCGGAAAAATGTCCCTATACCTGCACGCCAACTCTGACCCTGGCGTACGCACAAAACCTGGAGAAACGGGACACGGCGACACCAATGGCAGTAAATAAAACCAAATAAATGGTGGGAAATTTGAGACATTTGTTCAAAATCAAATATAAACTTTAACCCAGAATGTTGTACATTAACAGCATTTACAAAAATTGAGAAAAAGCATCTTTAATATTGTTACTCCACCACTAAAATGTCAACCACTAATATATGTTCCAAAACGAAGCAGTTCTACATGTTATAAAAGCCATTTCACAAAATGAATAAGTCGTACAGAAGCTGCCATACTAATAAAGGTCTAAATGAAAAATTGCAATCAAAATGACATGGTCGCCCATCATTAGGCTATGATCAGGGTGTTTCCCCCACCTGCAGATGTACAGAACATGAAGTGATGGTTGGATATAAAACACAGCCAGATGTGTAAAGGCGTACAGTGGCTTATCTGCCCCAGCTGATGAACATGGCGCATGGAGACTCTGGAGTTGAGCATGGCACCTTACAAAGTGAAATGACTGACAGGTCGGGGCTGCTCACGCTTTTCTAAAACCCAGAGCGCAGAGTAACAGAACTGTGCGCCACAGTCAGCCACGCCATGGTGTAGCGGCCATCGGGCAGATGAAGTGTAGGCGGAGGTGCCTCGATGCACGAGAGGAAACCTAAAGAGCTGCAAATGTGTGCAGGAAAGTGGAGGCGCTACATAACATGGCACTAAATGGGAACATGTCACATTCACATGAGAGGATCTCAAACACATCATCATGTTGGAACCAAACCGCTGCTTTACTCTGTAATGAGTTACCCTGAGGATCCTTAATACAGCCACACACAGGGAGTTCTGGACAAATGACCAGTTTATTGGTGGAGGAGTATGAACAGAAGATCAGTCCGGGGGAATGGTCTGCAGAAGAAACCAGGCAACTGCTGGGAGGTAAACAGGAGGGCAAAATACTCGTCCAGGCAACAACAAGGCTCAGAGATCCAAAGACAGGCAGGGTCGGTAACCAGAAGATCCGAAAAGTTGCGGTGTCCGTCGAGGGCAAGGCAAGGAGGGTAATCCAGGGGCATAAAGCAGAAGGTCGGCAACTGAGGATCAATCCGTAGAATGCTGGAACAAAACTAGACATAGGTCTGATTATTATCTGGCAGAAAAGGAGGGATTGGAGGGAGCTTAAGTAGGCAGTGAGAGAAAAGGAAACCAGGTGAACTGAATGAGGTAGCAGAGGCAATTAGGAAGCCAGCAGGTGGATCGAGTAATCAATGATGAGCGCCAGGAGATCAGGGTGGCAAAAACATGACATACGCAGCATCTAGAAGTGATGCAACACACTAGAGGTAGAGAATTCTTATTTATTCACAAGTTTATATTTTTTGTGTAATTTCTGTCAGGGTGGTATTTATTTTTTAGTAACTCCTGCACCACCGCCTTTGATTTATTGTGTACTCTGTGAGAACACGCCCATTGGGGGGCACAAGGTGGAATCACTGGACTCCACCTGTCCAACCACAGCCGCAGCGCTGCTACCCAGCTGGGACACACAGGAACACCAGTACTTTAACGATAAATAAACTGGAGTCAGCGATATACATTTGGTGCATTTGGTTCCAGCGTCTCTGTGTGGCCACTAGTTCATTTTCTCTGCCAGCTTCAGATATCTGGGAGTGAGCAGCACATTCCCCTCTTTTATTTTTCCACTTTATTTTTACTTTCTGGACAAGTCTAATGGTCTGATGAGACGCGTTGACAGCATCTGTCACCTGCTGACACTCCTCTGCCTTTCTGCTGGTGGTGTCCATCCCATGTCCACCAAATAAAGTTGTAAAATGTAAAAATATTTTTGTATAAATATATTTTTTCAGTATATTTTTGAATTGATATTTAATATATCGATATTTAAATATACAATATATTTAAATATTAAATATGTTTTTTCCCTGCTGAACCATCATGAAAATTAGATTGATTAATATTTTTCAGGGGCGTTCGCCTGACCTTTTATAGCCAACATATGGGCGTGACAAGATGTTCCCTCACAAAAATTAAGTGCGCAAAATTAAGTCTTGATTCTGATGTATAAAGCAAAACAGGCGTGGGACGTGCATGGGCACTGCTTGATAAATCGGGAAGTTGTTTTGCGCCACTTTTCCTGTTTTCTGTACGTATACCACCTCTATTCATCGTTGCTACAAACAGTTTTATAAATGAGGCCCCAGATGTCTATGATGAGTTCGCTAAATATATTGCAGTTTCTGGTTCCCTACTGAACAAATAGGTGATAATACTTATATTATGGTATACGATAGTACCATCATTTCTGAAAAATAAAGGCCATATGTTAATGTTAGTAGTTAACATGCCAATGAATCTTTGTTTTTTTCTTAAATAAAACAGGATTTGGTAGGGATTGCCATCATTTTATTTTCATGACTAAAAAGCTTTAAAGTGTACTGAAAAACATAATAATGGTTTAAATGTATTGGAAGAAGCTCATCTAAACTGGACAATGATGACAGCATGCCACCAGATAAATTCCCAACTCAACTCTAACATTGTTTCACATGCCATAGTGAAACCGTTTGTTGACATTTCAGTTTGCCAGACATATCCTTAACTCTTGTGTTTTATTCACATTGTATCGCAGACATGGGATGCAAAACCTTTCCATTTTTACTTCCACCTTCAAACTTACTTAATTCTGACCCAATTTAGTTTTGGTTAGAATGCTCCAAATGTTTCAGACACGTTGCACAAACTGGTGCAAAATTCTGTTTCATGTTGATGAAGGGGAATAACAGTGGATTCTCCATCCGCCTTGCATGATGTCATCAGGGAGACATCACCAGTGTCAGCTGCAGTCCATCTTTTACTGCCAAACAAAATGCTACATTTCAATCCAAAGGTGCTGCAGATAGACACAGATGTCCTGAGGTGACAGCATTCTGGCAGTGAGTCCATGTACACATTCACACCAAAAGCCCTCGAGTGATATCAGTGGGATAGACACTTTTACAGTCCAGCAGCCCAAACACAATCAATCATATTTTTCGACACATTTACAGTTTATGACCAGTGGATTGACACCCACATACCAAAAAACGGCTGAGGAAGAAAACAATACTATGTAAAAGCATTTAAAGATGTGTTAGCATTAAGGAAACATTCAATTAGGAAAATGTTATTTGAAAACTCTGTTACCAATAACCCACAAGCTCTTTTGTAAGGATGAAACTCTGAGGAGCTGCAGTGTGTGCACAAATGAATGTGGTTGCTGCAACGGATCATATTTGCTCTCAAAAGTGACCGTGCACAGACAAATTTGAGCTAAAGAAAATAAATTAACCCAAATTGTTTTGTGGCAGGAATCCAACGGCTACAGAAGGTTAGACCACACTGTACTGTGCTTAGTATTACATCCATCTCCTTTCATGCATTCTGCATTTGCCCTGTGAAAATGTGTTGAGAAATCCTGATGCTGATATTTTTACCGGTTTTAATAAGATCTGCAAGATAGGTTGTACTCCCTGTAGGAACTGTCAAACCGATCGCTGTCTGTTTAAATACCTACATTTAACCCTAGAGGGGGAAATGTAACAGTTTATTTCATGTCCAAGAATAATAGTGAGGTTTCCTTCGTTCACATGTTTTCTATCCTGGTGAGGAGGACTGTGTTTTGAAGACCTGTAACCAGCGTTGCAGTGGGCCTATTAATTTTACAGTAACACACCAAGTGAGAAGGGTATGACCTGTAAAATACAAGTACAGGGAGGTATACAGTGTGGAAAGATTTATGCTGTTATAGTACCCACTTAGGATGCTGCTTTGATTGACAACAAGGACAAAACAGAGACAGTTGCGATTTATAACCACATGGGATTCACTGAAATTCAGCACCGTAGCAGACATCTGGTTTGACCACGTATGTGTGTGTGTGTGTGTGTGTGTGTGTGTGTGTGAGACTGAAAGTTTGACTTGATCAAGGAGAATTTTGTTGTGGTTTTATCATGTCTTGGTTGTTAACAGAAGCTACAGTTAGTGAAACTGATTTAGAAATGAATTCCAAAAATGTATTTAAAAATCACTTATAAGCACCTAGGGTGGGTTTGTGCAGCAGTTGTAGATCTGTTCATCTGCACTGTGAAAGTGCACATTATATTTACCTTTTTTCAACCTTAAGAAAAACCTCAAAAAGTATAATGTACAAAACCAAGCTCTTGTGAGCAGTTGCAATGCACCAAGAGGGATTCCCATATGTTGCTGCTCCCCAGGTAAAAACCCAACCCCCATGAAAAGATATTGTGCATAGGGGCACATACATGGACTCCGTGGGTCCTGTGAGCTGCCTGTTTTGCATTTTGATCTACACCTACTTTTGCTTTGGCAACTTTATACTGTTTCCAGGCAACAATTATAGCCAAGTATCAACATTGTCTGTTCAATACACCTTTGGGTTACCACTTGCTCCTAAGAACTTGTTCCTGCAGTAACAAAAATTGGAATATCATTCCAATCCTGTGACAATGGGACGAGGAGGTCAACAGTTTGGTTTCTAGATGATTTATTGCTTAAAAATGTATCTCAAATTGAGATGAACAGATTGTAATGTTAGAGGTTAAGATTGTGTGAGTGTGCTGCTGCATGCTTGCACGCTTGTTCTGGCCATGCATCTGTAGCTGTGTGTGTTGTTGAATGAACATAAACACAAAGTAGCCTGCTGGTGCAAGTTAGCAACTGTGCATGTTCTGTTTAGAGAAGCAGGCTTACACATGGCGCGCAGACTCAGGGATGGAAAAACAAAAAACTGTTTTATATCAGAAACCAATCATATGTTGGATTTTTAAACCACCCACTGTGAAGTAAATGCACATGCAAATATAAATAGAAAAGTTGCTCTCATGTGCAGGGTCACTTGTTTAGGACACACTATGTATTTACCATCCAAATATGCCTGTGTATACCAACACTGTCGAACTTTGCAGAGTGACCCACCACTGACACTCCTTAAGGGGAACCTGCTTTAACCCTATGTCACCCCATGTTGCTCCACAGGTCCAGTGGCGTCTCCAGGCCATTGGCTTCCAGTGGCCTGTTTCTGTGTAGTCTATCACGGGCCCACGTATGACTGACTTATCAATAGACATAGTTTATTGTTTCAGGAGGCTTCCTCTTTCCTGAAACGGGCCAGATCTGCTGGAGGAGCACCATGGGGCTATTTTAATGGCCAAGGGCCAGTTGGAGTGTGAAAGGTGAGCATGGCTGTATGAAAGAGCAGGGCTTTCCCTGTTAGTTAGCGTGTCGTCTGACAATGCGCCTGCCTCACTGAGAGAATGTTTTTACTATTCAAAGTAAAAAACACTGAAAGTGCTTCCACAGCGTTGTCAGATTTGATTCATTACTTTGTTGTTGCTTTTACCAAACAGAAGCAGTAAACGTTTACAGTTTGTGATTAATGTTTCTTTGACTTTGAAAGTTAAATTATTATTAATTATGCAGTTAAATTATTTAGTTCAAGTTAACTCAGTAAGTTGTGATATTCCAACTTAACTGAAGTTAATAAACTTCCATTCTAACCCTAACTCTAACCATTTAGTCCAATAAAGGGTCGCAGGGAAGCTGGAGCCTATCCCAGCAGTCTTTGGGCAAAAGGCAGGGTACACCCTGGACAGCTTGCCAATCCATCGCAGGGCCACACAGACACAAACAACCACCCATGCTCACATGCACTCCTATGGACAGTTCAGAGTAACCAATTAACCTAACATGCATGTCTTTGGATGGCTGGAGGAAGCTGGATTACCAGGAGACAACCCATGCATACACAGAGAGAACAGCAAACTCCACACAGAAAGGCCACTGTCCAAACCTCGCCCCAGCCGAGGATCAAACCAGCAACCTTCTTGCTGTGAGGCCACAGTGCTAACCACCATGCCACCGTGCAGCCCAAGTTAATAAACTTTCATTCATGTATTCCTTTTCTATACAGTTGAGTCTCACTCAGGGTCACAGGAATGCTGGAGTCTATTGCAGCTATTAGCAGGAGAAAGGCAGGGAACACCCTAGACAGGTCGCCAGTCCTTCACAGGGCCAAATAATAAGCTTGCATATCATGAAGAAGACTTTTGGCCTATCATCTGAATTTCAGAAATATTACTGGTTATTGTGCATTTACTAAGATTTGAAAGATTTCACTTAGCTGTATGCAGCTGTAACATAGGATGAAATATTTTTTGCTATGTGTATAGACTCGGATTGAAGCAGCCACTGGGCAAGCAAGCGGTGTTTGCTCAAGTGGAGCCAATTACTCAAAATAAATTGGGTCTTCCTCTCAAGTCTTTTATTTAACCCACTCTACTACCCACCCACCCACTCTCTCTCTCTCTCTCTTTTTCCCTCTCTCTTTCAATTACTCTATTGCCCTTTCTCCCTCCCATCCCTTCATCTTCCTGGTGTGAGTTTTGATTTAAAAAAAACAGGTCAAATCCACAGTTAGCCACTCCTTCCAAATAAACAGGCTAGTAATGGCTGTTTACCCAGAGTACAAGAGCTATTATTGCCAAGGAAGTTAAACATCTCTGACAGCAAAAATGGCCGCAGACAAATCGCTGTTGTCTTTTCTTGAGAAATTGATTGGAAGAATTTTGATGTTTTCTTAACTGTTACCAGCAGCTACAGCCTCTTCTGGTGGCTTTTCTAAAGGCATACCAACTGAATGCTGCAATTATCCAAGTGAAAAACCTTTTGTTTGTCTAAAATTACATTGTGAGGTGAACACATGACCTTGCAAAAGATGGATTTTATCACACTGGCTGCAGGGTACAGGCCTCCCACTCAGGAAGCAACCATGTACTCTACATAATCTTTTCAACCACCTCACAAGATCTGGACAACATAATCTGAAAATACAGAAGACGTGTAAAAATGTAAGTGTGTTCAGAACATCCTAAAAAGGTGAACTTTAATGAGTTTCAGGTCATCCCATAGAGTCATTAAGAGATCAACATGAAGTAGGGGTATAATTTGAAATGAAAAGGCACCGCTCTGTGACTTGCTGTTTAATTGGAAATGAAATGGAATGGTAAACAGAACAATGCAATCATACTCGTACATGTGTGAAGAATGAACCGCATCAAATCACTGCCTGGTAAATTGCCCATTACGGAATATTGTAAGATGAGTTCCAAGAAATTAATTTATCACTAAACTTTTAAATTTTGAAGGAAGGGAAGTTTTTGTTAAGTTGTAAGATACAGTTAATATACTGCAACTTTAACATGTAATGGCATAAGTAATAAGCAGAGGCAAGAGCCTTTGCTTTGACTGGATGGTCACTGGTTTGATCCCTGCACTCCTTTCACATAGAAAACCGAAAAGATGATAGAGCTTTTTGTGCATGTGGAATTTCTGCAAACCTACAAAGACTAATGTCCACACCTGAGTGGGAATTATTCTGGTCCTCACCCCAGAATGTGCCCATAAAGTGCATGTGCATGCGATTACATAAGTCTTAAGATTCCATTCAAAGACTATGTCGACTCTAGTGTTAATGGAAGCAACTGCATGTGAAGGATAAAAAAGGGATCCATTATTCTTAATGGTTGCAATGTAAAAGATTATACTTTTCTAATCCTAACCAAATGATGTTGCAGCCTGAAGCAAATAAGGAAATGATGATCTTATTTAATGGTCTTTCATGTGATAATGGCAACCTTTGAACAGGACAGAATTGATATAAAATGAGTATATATATCGGTTAGCTCATTTTAGCTGTTGTTCATCAGTGCTTTGGAATGTCAGTGGAGTATTTTGTCCAAGTTTATACTATTTGTGGTGATGTTTGCAAAAAGAAAAACGTTCAATGAAGAGCTGCTAAATAAATTTAGTGTTGATTGGAAATGTCAAAGTTAATTTAATTAAACCTGTTTAATCAATTTAAAGCAAAACTTTACAATTACCTGGTTCCACAGAGCTATGGAGAAGGGGTGGTAGAGATTCAGAGTTAAATAAAATAAAAAGAACAATAAAAACAATGAAGTGTAAAGCTGGTTGCAGTTAGGGTCACGGACATATTCTTTACAGATGGTGCTCGAGGCAAAGTTAAAGTTTGATTTTTTTTCCTAACACATTGGTTGTGTGAGAGAATGTACAATGGGCTGAAGCACGTTGTTGTAATTGGCTCCCAAAACAATAGTCTGCTGCTTCTGAGATGTCAGGATAACTTCAGATGGGTGTTTGTCTGAGCTTTGATTCAGACCATCGTGGCTCAAATCACAGACACAGAAGAGAGTAGTACAGTGTTGAGCTCCAAATCCTGGCACTGCATGCACCAGGAATTTCTGTCTCATGCTTTTCCAAATAAGTGGTTGGCAGGATAATGCAGCATGCATCCGGTGGAAACAATATGGTCCAGCATTGCCTGTGGATGTGCTGGGATCTTGCATGTGTGTTTTCCTGTACTCTATGTGTGCATGTAACTGTACAATACCTCTATGTGCATTAAAGTGTACATTCTCTTTCCCCTGAGCTGTCAGAGTGCCAACGAGCATTCAACACCTGGATCTGAAGGCTTCCCCCTCATGCACATCTACCCTTTCACACTCTATTGATCTCAGTCTCTTTGCAGAAAGCGAGGCTACACAGCTGCTAACTTTCCCAAGTTTTCGCATACTGTCTCATACCTTATCAAAGTCCTGTAACCGAGCCCCAGCAAATGTTTCAGCACATACAACAATGCATTGATTCTGTGCTTGAGAGTGAATAGAATTATATTCATCTTCATTGCTTTTCCATGCTTTTCATGTTGTATAATGCACAGTGACAGTGTGGATTTTATAGTTGAGGATTACATTTCCCAACACAGGCTGTTGACAGATTCTTGCTGTACTGTTGTTGCTGAGCCAGTGAAAAAAAATACCCCCCCCCCCCCCCCCCCCCCCCCCCCAAAGGACTAAGGGCTGGCTTTGTTAATTGAGCCAGATTACTGGCACAATTAAAATGCACTGCATGGAAAATGGAGATATTATCGTTGTGGTATTTGTATTCTCCACAAGCCTTTGTTCTGTAATACATTCCTGATGTGTTGCGATTCTCTCTCCTACACGGCATACCTAATTCCACATGTGGCAACAAAATCCAGCAAGGTGTGTGTTTTCAGTTTAGCCACAGGGTCCCTTAAACAGCTAGCTAGACATAAATAATCACAAAATCACCCTTTTTTGGCTTGTGTCTTGGTGGATTTGGTTAAGCGCAATCAAAACACATAACGATGATTGACAGTTGAGATGATTGCTAGAATATTCTACGACAACTTCTCAGTCAGCATATTACCACTCTCCAAACACAGTGTGATCTGGTCAGCCAATTAAAAGTCAGCTTCTTGTTGCCATAGCTCCGTATGGTACATCCCATAGGTGAGTTTCAGTTGTCTTCCCTACTATGTGCATGTCATTATAAAGATTCACATGCAAACACAAAACAGTTTTACATAGTTTTGTAAGGGCTGATTTTTAGCTGTTATTCTTTCTGTATCCCTAAATATTAGGTGGTGAGTTAATCCCAAATATCAGGTGATAGAAAAGAAAAAAAAAAAAAAAACTGAGGAAGACATCAGACCTAAAGGACTGTAAAAGGCTGGGAATGTATTAAAACTTGCAGATGAAGGGCTCATTAAAAAAAACAATGCAACAACTCAACTAAATTCTCAATTAACAAATACTTATTTAATTTTTTTTTTTATAATTTCGCTATAAAATAATCTTTACATTTGTACTTTACGTCAGTGGTTTTTCAAACCAAACAACCAAACATCAGAATTCTTTCTGAAATGAGAAACACCTTTCTTTTCTGAGTTGCAATCACACCAAAAAGTATGTTCACTAGAGAGCATAAGGTCTCCACAAGCATATCGGGCAAAAATAGCTAAAAATATCTTCTATGCCTTCCTCCAGCCCTTTGAGGATCAGAGTTAAGCAAGGCAGCTGAACAGTTCCAGAGCAAAGCCTCAGTCCGAGGACAGATGTTTCTGGGAACAGGTGGCTAGGGTTGTCCCCTGGATTTGCATGGTTATGACAGACACAGAAGACTTCACTGACTTCAAAGGGTTGGAGCTTGACTGCTAATGATCTGTGGAGAGAAGAAAGAGGAGTGGCTAGCTAGCCAGCTAGCTTCACAGGCGCCATGCAGACAGGGATTTTAATTTTCAAATCCAGGACAAACTTTTTCATGCTACTGAATTTCCTTTCCCCTAATGAGGTTATGGTTTCTACTACTGGAGGGTCATATCATATTCAAAGGCACATTGTCAAACACACATGCAGAAATCCATATGCTTGATAGTAAGTATACTGCCACAAATTTTAAAATAACAGAAAAATTACAGTTTACAAAGCAAGTTTAAAAAAAAAAAAAAAAAAACACAGGAACTTTCCATATTATAACATAATGTTTTTAATTAAATAACAAAATGTCACATGACTTCATTATTGTCATATTGTTTGTGCAGTGTGTATGCTTTATCAAATGTATTACTAACTTACTCATCTGCTTAAATTGGATTTTTTTTTTGTTTGTTCATTTTTTTGTTTTGGTAACCTATTGCCATTTAGATTTAAGAAAAAAAAGACCATTTTAAAGCCTTGGTTAATTCAAAGTGAAGAATAACAGATAAACAATCATATTATCTGGAGATAAATTATGCTAAATGTGTGTGTGGAGAGATGCTTTGTAGAAAGACCATTAAAAATATTCTCTCAGCGTGAAACCGAGCATGAACTGTTGAAAATCGGAGTACATGGGATTCCTTCTTGCAAGGAAGCAATTAAGTCAGACAAGCCAAATCTTTGCATCTACCGCCTCCCCTTCATCTGTCATATTTCCAGCTTTGATCTCCTCTAACTCAGTTCATTAAGCAAATACAACACGCTGCCACTTAAAGTTCGCAATGGAGCCTTTAACATCTAATAAATAATGTATTCACCCTTGATCAAAACATGAGACAAGCACCAGACAAAAGGGGTGAATACATGTTTGCTGCGGTGGGTGCTAAATGTATGCTGAATGAAATAGGAAACACACTTGCACACAAACGTAAAAAGAAGCTTTAGAAGCACAACATTTGATTAATGGGGTGATTATGAATGCAGTTGTTCCCACCTATCATACTGAAGCATATGGTGTTAAGGGTGAAATGTAGTGTTAGATAGAAACATTAACATGCATTCAAAGTATTATGCTGTCCAGAGTCTGAAGAATGATAAATGGAACAATGCAATACTTAGAATGAGACTCAGCACTCTTATAACAGTCATTTTGAAGCATCATCTATCATTAGACTGATGTGCTTTTGGATTGATGCCTTTCTATATTTATTATTATTAATAATAATAATATGATTTAAAAGTTACATTTTTTCTTTTACAAATTCACACAACAAATAAGTGTAGGAGAGGATAGTGTATACCACAATCATGCAGGTTTTAAAGGTTTCCATGCGCTAACACACCTGATTCAAATCAAACGGCTTTCCTGAACAGCTTGTTATCTAGTTCTGTCCAAGCATTAATCCAATTTAGCTGTTCTAGAAACATCTAAAACCAGAAACTGACCCTCAGAACTGACTTTAGAGTCCCCCTACCATACATGGTCATAAATGTGATGACAACATCAGGTGACAAGGTAATAGTATAGCTTCATTGGCAGTCTCTGTTCTCAGGAGTAATGATAACTGAACAGAGATTTACTGATACAGTTTGCTTTACGTAAACAAAAATGTGCATCTTTAACTTGCACCAAAGAAACTGACAGCCAAAGTGGTGTTCGTCCCAAAGATCATACCTTCTAAAGATCATTTTCTTTTGTGTTACATTAACGTTGTGACTGTGTTGTTTCCAGCTTTTCAGCGGAAGATGTTGAAAATACGTTTCTCTTCTCATAAAACATGAATGCATCCCATCATTTCAAAATACATAGAAACTAAACCCTTCATGATAATACATTGTGGCAGGCCATCATTCTCCTGCGTGCTTGAACAGACAAATACTGTCCTCCTATTTCAGTTCCGGGGGCCTTAGTGAAGCCGAGTGACCTGAGTCAGCAGGGGGGCTTTGACTACATCTTGACTTTATTACACCCCCACCCTTAAATCTCCCAGTGACCTCCTTCTCTCCTGTGCCATGTTCAAATAAACATCCAGAAAAAACTATTATTCCTCCCTCTGTCTACTAAAGCTCTTTGGGTTACCTCCTCATCTTTCTCTTCTTCTGTTTGTTTTCCTTACCTTCATCTTCTGATGAGGGACACATCGTGACCTGATAGTGAGCCATGCCGGGAAACTTAGTCCCACACTCACACATGCATACATACTCACAGACACACAGACACCTTCTTGGATTGACTTGGCAGTTGTTAAAGAGGCGTGTTGACTTTATGTCCCCTGGGACATCACTGTGCTGCTGTATATTCATGAGCCCCTTTGGTGCAGACAGTCATCAAAGTGCTTGAAGTTGATTTGTATTCATATGTCTCCCAAAAACATGACTCCTGGATTCTCAGGAGTTTGTTGTTCACATGGAATAAAAACTAACTTTCGAAAAAGCAGGAAATGGTTTGATCAAAGTGCCATACACGCTGAGATCCAGCGTAATGCTCAGTATGATTCAGTCTCAAGATAGCAGCTTGCTGTGAAGAGAAGATCCGTGCAGAATGTTCCTCTCTCCAGACATACCTAAATCTATACAACCGTACCTGTCCAACACACATGAATTGTGTGAGATTACCGTTGGTCCCAGGTGGTCTTGATAATGTGGGCAAAGTTTAGTCTTATGCTCTTCCCAACTCCCCCTCCTCCAGTGGGTTTTCTATAATTGGAATATTGTCTCTAGCTTTCTGTCTTTGAAGGTAATCTCCACCATCTTAGCAAAATGCAAACAGCCTCCAGAAGAGACACAAACTCAGGCCAGTTTTCCCTTTAATAACATCTTTCATTAAAGCAGGGTGAAAACAATTAGAGGTGTGTGAGTTCTAGTCTTTAATGTGTGTTTTATTGAATAAGTTCCCTCCATTTCCAGAAAAGATCTCTGAATGTAACATAAGTGGTAGCACCTAATGTTTAAATAAGGTGGGGGGAGGGGGTCTGAAGGGGTTGGAGGGATAATTCAGTTAGAGTTAATATGCACCAAACTGCCCCAAAATTGCTATTAATTCCTTTTTGCTGAGGGGAAAAACAGAAAATGTCCTTAGCTCCTTCTTTTAACTGTGCAACTGGCAGTAAATTTGATAATCATTAACAAAACTATTCCAAAACTATTCAGCTATGGTCAACAGGTATTTCCTGTATGTCACACTGACGCGTTCCATCTTAGGTTGTGATGTTCATGCTGATTCTCAATTTCGTTGGGTGCAGCAGCATGCAAAAGTCAGAAAGCCTTTCTGTCTGCTCACAAAACAGGATGGGTTTACCACTTTTACTCAATTATGGTAGTTTTACTTTATGGTGTAATACAGTCATCAATTTATCTCGTGCAGCTGTTTTCTCTTCTGTTATATTGTAAGAAACACAAAAAAAACCAGTAGTATAGTCCAGGGTATACACGGGTAGATTTAGTTAAATTTGACACAAAATAATTGTTTGTTTTATGTTGAAACACTGCTTCCAATCAGCTGAGTTTCATGTCTGAAGTAGTACTTTATTCTCTTCAAATAAAGGATAATATCACAGACTGACTCATGTGTATCATAAACTGTGATTTATAGTTCTGCATACAGGATAAATCGTGATGACCATCTGAGCTATTAGATATAGCCTACATTAAGTGTAGTAGATTGTGGCATCTCCATTCATCATTTAAGGAATTAGGCTTTTCTATATTGTATTTGGTCCAACTAGCACCTCCATGTAGCTGGAAACAACCCTGCTCATCCACATATTGATTGACTGGCGGACCTCAACACCAGCCCATAACTGCTCAATCAGCTGTTTTATTTGAAAAAATTAAATATGTAAATCTCATATTTAAGTCTTTATTTAAAAAAGTATTGCCTGCATTGCATTGACTGCTTTCCTTCATAAGCTGAATAACAACTCACTTGTATGCAAACTCTTTGTTTCAACAGTATCTGAATGCCACAGCTGTCATCATTGTTGATGACATTGTAATGTAAACTGTTTTTTTTTCCTTTTTCATTTTTTTCTTTTTTCTTTTTTCATTTTTTTAAAAATGTTGGGGCAGAGAGGTCCTTTAACAAAACCATGTTTCTTTATCACTATAAACTGCAATCATAATATAAAGCAATAATCATGACTAGAGTGATCCTGATGAACATGAATTGTGTTAGAGAACTACCTAAATAGGATGCATTTTTCACCAACAGACACATTACAGCTGTTTCAACTCCATGCAGATGAGGCTATTGACATTTTTGTCATGATGTGTCTAGGTACCAGTTTGTGCTTTTTTGCATCAGTACTTTTTTAACAAAAGAATGGATTTTAATATACTTGCAAGCAAAAAAGACTATAACAAGGCTAACATCATCAGCAAGCACAGTCACTAACTAACTTTATCCACAGATGAGTACAATCAGATGTTAGCTTGCAGGGTGAATAAGGCAAAATGCCTACTCTGACTGAGACTGATCTGATATGTTATTTTATAACTGGAATTATTTTGAGATCAATGTAATGCATTAAAACTGATGAAAAACATATGTGGGGCATTTTCCTGAATAACATGTTGCAACTGTAGATAAAAATCAAAATTTGTTGCAACATGGACCTTATTTACAATTCATTTCTCCCCATAATCAAGCAGAACTGAGCAGAAAAACAAATACAGTTTTAGCTGAGGCAAAGATTTTGTCTCTCAGGTCTTTCATTTGCATTCCGCAGACTCATACTTTTCATAAACTCAATTCTATCTTCACGTTACGTCAGCCTGGAATGTTTTTCCAGTAACTCTGCAATTTGAACAAGAATTGTCACACAAAAAATATATATTTTAATTCCTACAGGAGCTAAATGGGGGTTAGTAAAAACATGAAGAATAAGTGGGGAAAGCAAAAGACAGAGAAAGCAAAATTTCTCCATGGAAAATATTATACTTGTGGTTTTACCTATCATCTTCACAGTGCAGGGCCTTTTGAAAGGCTAGAGGCATTTCCCAACTAGAGAAAAAGCTTTAATGTAAAACCCCTGAATAATTCATATTAAAATTGAAAGTTACAGGTTACATAACAAAAGCTTCATACTAAAGTTCACCCACAATGAAAATGTAACATGTTTCAAGACACTAATGTAAAATGTTGTAAAAACATTTCGATAAAGAACATTCCCACATGAAATATCCAACGATCACATTGGTCTGCTATTTAAAATGAAAATATTACAAATGTCTGCATCCTTTTGAGATGTCCAGTTACTGCTGAGGCAAACAATTGCAGGCAAAACAAAACGGCCGGTTTGAATGAAGGGGGGAAGTTCTGAGGTGCGAAACTGACCACATAAGTCTGCAAAAAAAATGTGATCAAATCTGTCAAAGTGTAGGCTGATTAGGGCTTGTCAAATTCAAATCGACAGACAGAAAGGGGTGTGAAGCCGCCTGTGAAACCCAAGCCTTATTTAAAACCAGACAGCTTTTAAGCAAGCGGGAATAAATATGTAAACCCAACCTACTCTGTAAAGCAAACATGCCTCCTCTCATTGCCAGTCCATACTGCCCCGCATGTCATGCTTTCGGGGTCCATTAGTTATAATGAAGTGTAAAAATAACCTTCAGTGCACCTTTTTGGAAGGCTACAGTGGTATATAACCCCCCCCCCCCCCCCCCCAAAAAAAAAGCTCAGAAATTCCTGGCGGTGGAAATCATTTCAGGATGGAGTGTTTTGGAACGGGTACATAGCAGAAAAAGAGAAACTCTCGTTTGTCTCTGGTTTGAATCAAAAGCTTACGGAAATATGTTCCGATGGAAGTAAACTGTTCTCAATGGGAAACATGTGACCTCCGAAGTGGCAAGGTGCCTGCAGAGAAGTCGAAAGCTACCCTCTTTACTCATAAATGTGACGTGACATGCCACAAAATCTGTAGGGCGCTTCCTTTTGTTTGCATTTCAAATGGCTCAGTGTAGGGTGAGAGGTCACAGTGATAATCACATACATAAACACACCTCACTTACTGAGCAATGCTTTGGATAGTATCTTGCTTGACCCCACCATTTCTGGCAGGTAAATGTTTGTTATGCGTCATCATGCAAGGGAACTAAATGCAGGAACTGAGCTGGACATCATTCGTGTTTATTATATTTGGCCTTTCAAACAACGAGAAGCTGAGGTATAATAATGGTACATGGAAGGCTCTCACAGATCCACGTGTGCAAGAAAGCACACATACTTCCATAGACAAACACAAACACAGGCACGTACAGCTCTAATTAATAGCTTCTCTGCCTCCCGAGTCTGTAAAGCAAGTCCACCCTAATCCCTTGGCACTTAGTTCAGAGTAATCAGCACACAGCAAACTCTGCCTTTGCAACACTAATTAGCATCATTGATTTTCTCCGCAGAATCTGACATACAAATAGCCTAAAAACAAGTCACTTTTTTCACAAGGTCCAACCACTTAATGTGGCCCATTGTTATAGCTGTTTAGATTAGGTTAGAAATGTGGGTTGAAAACAAAGATGGTGAATGCTTAATGACTCACAAAAAGTCATGATTTAAACCCGTGGATGCTGACATATTAAAGTATGGTGTTAATTGATCAAAACAAATGGAAAACTCCAGGGCATTTAGAGTATTTTACAATTTCAAAGATCATTTTGCCTTAAGTAATCTAAGGGGATATTGGCTCACCTGACAAAACTAATCTTAGAACAAAGCTGGCTTTAACTGTTCTAACATTGGTACACAAATGAATGTATCTGTAGTTAACTGGGAAGCCTGCAGCCTAAGGGGAGCAACTGTGTGAGGTAACTTCTGTAGGAATTGCCTAAGTCCACATGCCAGAGGAGAGAAGCAAATTGCAAGTAATGGACTCTGAGAGCAATGAGATGTTGATCAAGCTGAACGAACAGAATCACACTAGAGAGACGTCAGGCTCTTGTGTGACAACACGCCAAAAAAAAATCCCAATTAGGAATGGTTTTCACCATGAATTTATGTAAAACAAATTGGGGAAGAGCTATGACTGATCATTTGAAACAATCTTTTGAATTAATTTCCACATGCATGACAGTTGTGGGTCCTTCAGTCATTTCTCTGTTGTTAAAGCATTGAAACTTAACATTTCTAGAAACAAGACCTTGCGAGATATTTTCTATGTTTTCCTTGATGATAGTTTTTTTTTTTGGATGGGCAAGAAACTGGTTACATTTATGCAGCAAGGCAAATTAGGTTAGCTTCATGACCAGACATTGGTTTGGAATAAAACACAGTGAAACATAGCAATTTCATTAAATTAGATTTAGTCACCATCATCTCACATTGTTTAAGGTGACAAAACAACCCAATTGGGTTTAAGTACCAAAATTATTCAATTTGTTTTTGGCAACAAAATGATTAAGCTAGACATAAAACTGACATGGTTATGGATACTGGAACTGATTATGGATGGAAAATATCTTTCAAACTCTGAATGGTCTTCAGAAAGTGGCAGTTTGAGGAAACATTAATCTTACCAATAAACATGGTTTATGCATCATAAAAGAGCAGTATTTCCCAATCAGGCAGGCTCTTACAAAGAAAAAAAGCTCCTCATAAACACTCAATATACAGAATATTATGCACACTACCACAATTATTTATCGTTTCCTACAATTCAGAAAGAGAAAAGTTATGTTCTGCTTTCATTTTTAGCTATTGGCTGTGTCTCAAAAGAAGAATCAAAGTGACCACAATCATCCTTTCCTGTCTCAAAATGATTCTGTGAGGAAACCATCACAGCTTGACTAAACCAAAAACCCTCAATTGGCAAATCCATAAAGAGAAGCAAGAACAAGGAATTAGGAAGATTTTCTGTCTTCCAAATACACAAGCCAGACACCAATTTATTGCTCGTCTCTTCTTCTCTCTGTTGCTCTGTTTTCATCTCTCTTGCCTCCTATTTAAGCTCTTAGAATTTTTCTCTCACTCTCACTGTGCATGATTGCATCCATATGCTCCCCAGGGATAGAAAGGGTCAACACCCTACTTACTCATGCCACAGTGAGGCACTGACACTTGTGAGAAAGCTCTCATGCGCCCTTAAGCACATATACACACACAAAAAAAAAAAATGCAGACAGATATTATCCGATCATCCAGCAGTCCTGGTACTGCTGGAGAAGATGCACTCTTCATGCCAGTCCTTAATTTTGCTTCATGAGAAGAGCGAGCGTGCTTCTTTGCAGCGATCTTCCTCCCTCTGCCTGATGCGTTTAGGATTGGCCCCTGAAAAGATCTGGTATCAATTAAGTGGTGCTGAGAAGAAACTAAATTTGATGGGGCCCAATGGATCCTTCTGCCTTCAATCCCTTCTTTTGTTCAGCAAAGCCAGGAGAGGTCGTAAATCTGAACCCGAAGACAGCGCGCAAATTGCAGTCACACTTGGAAGTGAAGGAAACCAAGGCCAGGAGAGGGAGAAGAAATTAGGCTGCGCTACACCAGTGGGCCAAATCCTTTCCTCAGCACACCCCCATCCCTCCCCGACTCAGCAGAAAAAAAAAAAAAAAAAAAGCAGCAAAGACACACACACACACACTGATATCAACAAATAACACACGTTGCTATCCAGGAAGTTGTGATCGTGTGCACAGAGCAACACAGCCTTTAAACACATGTAAAGGAAAACAGACAGCAGAACTGTCTTAAAATATCTGCAACAAAACACTCATTTCATTAAGTTTATTATCAATTTACTTTGGTCTTTGTCTTTATTTCTATGTTCTGTGTTCCTTCACTGTCCCTGGTCTCATTTACTACACACATGCACACACACACACACACAAGTACAAACCTGAATGAAGGACATCAATAAAATCTGCTGTGATGAACCCCTCCCCTAGACCTTGCCAGTGACCTTTGGAAATCTGATTTACTCGGCCACATATCTTATCATATCTGTCACTCTCAAATTATTTCGATATGATAAAGGTTGATGGAAGTTTACAGACCTCCCCCCATAAGCCACTCACTCCAAACCCCTTTGTCTTTAAGTATTAGAAAGTTGGAAATACAAAATGGCTTGAATATTCCTGTGGAAGCAAAGGGCTTCATTATCTTTAAAGCTAAATTGTCCATAAAATACAAATGTACTACTGCTTGGGAAAAGACCTCTAAGCTGATTGGCAATCATAAAAGTATTACTAGCTGAAGGCGGGTGAATGAATATAGTCTGTTCTGTTTTATGTTCACTACTTTTATAAGACCTCTTGTCCTTCCAACAAGTCAAAGATTGTTAGCAGAATAATGGTACTTCATTAAAATAGTCAGTATTTGTCATTGACAAACTGATACTGGCAAACGTTATCAGAACATGTACATATAGCAGGCCCATCACAGTCTGATTTATAATCTGTGCTAAAAAGACATGCAAACAGAGCCTTCTGTCCGTCTTCTGTATCCTTTACGTGCATATGTCAGTGCATGTACAAAGAGCTTGCGGATTTCTAGCCAGACATAGCAAACGGTGTAGTACCACCAGAATCCATTGGGGCAGTGTTGTAGTAGGATAGCTCTTGTGCGATCAGTGAAAGGAACAAAGAAGAAGATGTGCTATTTTTTTTTATGTTCTAGTTTTCATTCAGGTTAAAAGAAGCTCTGGATTCAGCTGCTTGGTGTGATGCATTCATACATGTTTCAGAGGTACAACACAAACAACTGGCACCAAAATTTGAAAAGCTCAGACAGAAAAAAGTACTTATCAGTATCTAACTCCTTTCTTAAAATCATATTAGGGTTGCGTGTATTGATGCTAAAGTGTGTCTGAGTGCTTAATTTTCCTTATTCCAGTAGCCTTCAACCAGCCAGGTGTTCTGTGTACAAATGAGAAATACTCATCAGGGGGAGTGGTGGTTTGCACATGGGGTCATGAGGTTAAACTTATTTTAATCAGGGGCTATTTGGTGGCCTGCTACCTCAACCCTAAAACTGTGGTCACAAGATCACAGAGAGGGGCTCTCAGATTAGCACACCATCCATTTTGAAAAATAAGGAGGCTGTTCTGCTGTCTTAATCCTATGAGAGAGTAACCTCAGTCAAGGCCTCGACCTTGCAAACCGCAGCTTTAACAGAGAACTTTGATTTGTCAACGATGACCACAACAAAGCCGGCCACACTGGCTGTCAAGGCTAAGTCTGCTGCTGTTTTACTCTTTTTATGTGGGTCATGTGAGACTGAGATCACAGGGGATTTAAGATGTTTTCATGTGCTACAAGCGTTGTAGTAATAACAGCAAGCCACTGATACATGAAGTTTTATTATTAATGTAATAAACAATTAATAAGCATGCAGTTACTTTATTTTCAAGCTATGATGAGGTACTGGTAGTTCAGTTCAATTTAGTCTGAGGTACATCTCTAAACTTGCAATTGGTAATATGGTTTGATTTCTTTCTGCTTTCTGAGAAAGTGCTAAATTCAACAGAGCAGCTGCACTCCAGTGAGACCTGCTAGCTATTTTGCACATTTAGACTGTTGAACACATAAAAATAATCTTGTTAAAATAAATAGCTTCCTAAAAAAAACTGTTTATACAAGTATTGCTAGATTGAACCTTTACAGTGATTTGTAATTTGATCAACTAACAGACTGACAGAAGAACAGTTATAACTTTAGCGACTTTATAACTTTAGCTTTTAACATGTTATTTCTGGAGGTTTTTCTTTATTTTGGCAGAGCATAAATATGCTCATTTATATTATAAATATAAATAATGTCATATCATTTTCACTAAAATAACAGATTGGATCTTTTAGATCTTTTAGACCAATAATCTGGTTGAGAATCTTTATCATATATTGTTGCCTCCAACTCTGTGTAAATAGATATAGACAGAATAACATAACAAAGATCAATGTAAATCTGAATTAACACACAGAGGTTTGAAATCTTAATCATATCAGGTGAATCAAGTGGAAAGATTAGATAAGAAATTGACCCAACTTCTGTGGAAATGCCTTAAAACAAAAAAGTGAGGTTCAGCTCATGTGTTTGGCCTCCACATGCGTGCATGCACTCCCTATAAATTCTGGGCATGATTGTGATGAGACAACAAATGTTCTCCTGAGAGATCTCCTACCAGACCTGGATCAGGGGATCAGTCAACCCATGTACAGCTTTTGGTGTGACAAGGCAGCAGTGAATGGAACAAGACATTATGTCCCAGGAGTGCTGGATTGGATTCAGGTCTGGTGAAAGTGCAGGCCAGTCCATGGCATCAGCGCATCTGTCATGCAGGCACTGCTTACAAACTCCAACCACATGAGGCTAAGCTTCACTGCAGCAGCAAAATGGTCTGACGATGGGTCTGAAGAGGTCATCTTGGCACCAAATGTCAAGTCAGGGTTCCTCTGACTAGCACATCTAGGTCTATAGCTCCCTAGACTATCACTGACCCACTGCCAAAATGTCATGCTGGAGGAGGTTGCAGGCAACAGAATATTCTCAACAGCATCTCTAGATGCTCATTGGTGAGATGTGCTCAATGTGAACCCCCTCTCATCTGTGAAGAGCACAAGGTGCCAATGGTGAGTCTGCTGGAAGTTTAGCAGTACTCCTCCTAATCCTCTATCCAGCATAGTTTTCCTAACTTTTGATTTGATTTTTCTTCCAAAGGTTTCAACTAAGGATTAAAGTAAAATCTGTGCTTTTCCATGTAGGTTAAAGTTTTTGGGAAGAAGAGAACTTTACAAAACTGTCAAATGATGCTATAAATCAGCTGATATATCAGAGTATGTCAAAGCTGCAGCATGTTTGTGACCTGATGATATAGAGAAACTAACTTGTACACATTTAGTTTGGTGAGTCTGTCTACATGGTTACAGCTTACAGACAGGAATTTTGTTTCAGTGGCATTTATGGTGTTTTGGAGCATAAACCATTAGCTGTAGTGATAAATAGAAAAGAAAAGCTCCAGAAAGTCGCTGCAGTGGCAGCACTGTCAGAACCAAAGTACAGTGAAGCTGAAAAACCTTGGGATAATTGACATTTTCTTGCTGATTTGCCATATTCACTGTCTGCTCCTTCAGTCATTGCAGCAGTTTTAACGATGTTTATTGCCCTCAGCCTCAGGCTACTTGTTATTTCAAGGACTGGTTGATCAGTTTGAGTGGCAGGTGGTGGGTGGGAACTTGACCAACTGAAGGAAATGGAAAGTGCACTTTGCTCAGCCAAGAATAAAAGTGTCTTCTACTGCAAATGTTACTTGAGATTTATAGTTTTACAACTTAAATCAAGCTAAATAACAGAACCTTTTTAATCTATAAGTCTATGGGGAGCTAATAAGTTTTGAGTGTTGACTAGAAAGTGAACATAAAACATTCTTCCTGTTCGCCCTGTTCTTTAAAAACTGCGTAGGCTGAGGTTGAAACTTTCCAATGTGTGTGAGACCCACACCTTTGGTCCTGTAGTCTGTTAACAGCACAGGCCAAGGTGCAGTTCTGTTTGTTGTTCTATCACAAGAAATGTTTTATTGAAGGTGACTTAAAAGCCAAACATCCACTGTATAATGTCAATGGAAAGAGGGTGAGATCAAACATGGATGACATTCTTTTCTAATGTACCAGCAACACCATGAAATATTAGTTGGCAGACTGTATGCTTTACAAAATGATTCACATAACAAGATCCAGAACTATTTTTGCTGCATTTCCAAACTATAAAAGGTCCAAAAAGATGTTGTCAAATTGAAAATACGTGTGGGAGAATAAAAACACTAAAGTCACACGATGATGTGTAATAGCCTGGATAGACGGTGCAGCAGTGTTAAATTAGGTTGTTGATATGCACCATTTATCATAAACATCCTACATCTAATACAGTTAGAATATAGAAATGAAAGCAAAAATAAAGAAAATTTAATTAAAGTGTGTGAAAAATAATGGGTAGCCCTTGGCCAGAATGAACTTGCACCATAAACAGGACAAATCCACACACATGGGCACCTATGCACAAGACTGATGGAAACCATAACATGGGGGCTGAAGCCCTCTTGAGGATTAAGGAACGCCACACACCAAGATGGTTCCAGTTACCATGTAACCCAAGACACAAAACTAGAAAGCCAGAGAGACTCACACAGACCAAAGAAGACAGAGAGATTGTGTCCAGAGGTAGTCAGATGACACTGCGTAAAAAAGTGTATCAAGTATATTATCTGCAAATAACTGTCAGCATTTACAAAATCCACTTCATAGAAACAGATGGTTGGGATTTAGTCTGTCATGATGTTGTCATTGTATGAAAGCAGAGGAGTCTGTTAAATACATATATCTGTATGTTGGTTTCATGTCATCTATTTATATGTTCAGCATGAAAAGATTCTTAAGGAAGAAACCAAATAAGCAAAAATGTGGTTGTTATGAGGGTTGAGCTGACACTTTTCCAGCTACGGTGGCATATCACATAACAGGGAGGGACACTTGAAGATGCCAGCAATGTCTCCACCTGCATGGATTTATGTAATGTGTGTGCTGCCCTTCACTAGATAATGAATAAATACTGTAGGAGTAATTACAAAAGCGACTGAAACCCAGTCGTTAGGAAATTTGATTAAACAAGTCAGTGAATTTTTAGCTTCACTAATTAACAGTTTGATGAGGTGAGATACAAAATGTCAGGTTTTGCTGGAGTCTTTCAAATGTCACTCTGTGTTGATGGTAAGGATAAAACCACTTCAGGTTGGATCTGCTAAAGGTTTGTGTTTACTAAAAACGTGTGCAAAGTCATTTCACACCAAAAACAATGTACAAACTGATTTTCAAACGTGCACAAAGACTTGCATCATTTAAAGGTGCAAAGTAGCGCATTTGCAGCTAGTTGGGACATCTCCCACAATGAATATGCAATACGAGGCGTTCACGTACTATTTTGCATGTGTTGGGTGTAAAAAAAAGTAAATATAATAATTTAGCGCCTATAATGTGATCTATTAAACCTGAAAGCAATTTTGCTAACAGAAACTGTGCCTGTATTTAACATATTTCAAAAGGATGTGCCAAAAGTTTGTGTGCGTAATAGCGCACATCTGTGGTTATTGTCAAAAGAAGGAAACATCAAACAAAGCAAGGAGATGCACAGATTGCCTTGCTTACCCTCATGTGAATATATTTGTGATGAACAAGGAAACAATCATCAAAACACAGTATTTCCATTTTGGAGCTGCTGGAGGAATTCAGGAGGGATCCATTTGTGTTTTCTTTCCTTTTTTTTAGATTGACAGTACATATAACCAACCCCCCCCCCCCCCCCCTGGTTTATTTACAGACATTTTTTTTTCTTCACTTTCTAATGTCTTTATATTGTCTTTTTACTTTATCCCCTGTTTGCATCCTTTTACCAACAGCATAAACATTTTCATAAATTCATTCCTGTACAACATTTATTTGTGTGGCAGTGACAATTTTTTGCTTTATGTCATGCTTTCCCTCTAAACTCGTCATGCTACAAACCACAAAATGAACAAAACCTTAATTTAAATAGAAAGTCTCAAACATATTTACACCTCCCTACTCATTGACCCAATGACTCTTAGTAAGTCATCCACAAACCTCAATTCAGCCCCATGCACAAAATTTTACATTTTACATACATATAGCGCTTTTCATAGACACAAGGTTACAAAGTGCTTCATAATAAAAGCATGGAAAACCTGCAACCAGTTCTTTCATAAAAGTGATGAATGGTCTCCATATCTTTTGGAATGAGTCCGTCTTTTGGTGTGTTTATCTTAAGATGAGTGTGCCTCAAGTTGACAAAGAGTAATGTGCTTCCATTTATCGGTCACCATTTAGTTGAAACCAAAGAAGTATTTACTGATGTTTCTGGCTCTGAGGATGTAAAGTATACTTTATTAAACTGCACACTAACCATATTTTCCAACATGGATGCTTATAGATCTAGTGAAAACAAAGGCGACCAAGAATATACATACAAAACGTTCTATTGTCATAAAGTTTACATATGGTGTCATTAAGAGCAGACTGCCACAATGCGGAGAGCAGGTGAACTTTATGCTGAATGTTTAGAATAACAAGAATTACACACAGATCAGACCATCACGTTGTAAGATGGTGGTCCATGAAGTCTATGGAAAAAAAAGCCCTTGGATCAATAAACATTTTTTAAATATTATGATCTTGGTTTTATTCTTATGTTATCTTAGGTTTATTTTAGGGTGCATTCACATCAGGATAGTCCACTAGACTCAGACCGACTGGGGACTCAGTTGTCAAGGGGTGTATCCATTCAGACCGAGGTCGTGTTCGCAATACAATTTGGTCAAGCGTGCCAAACCTTTGGAATAATACATCCCCATTGAAGATAGCGCTCTAGTATTTAGCAAAAGAGAAGACAAGACCTGAGTGAAGAAGAAAACTCCATTGCGAGTTAAACATGGAGCAGTAAACAATCGCTGTTTTGGGTTTTTTATTTTGTCTTATGCAAGTATACTGCAGAAATACGCCGCAACAATAAAGTTTGAACAACAGATGAGGCAGAGGATTATTAATGTGATTGTTATGTATTTACCCATGATGCAATGCTACGTCAAATGCAGGAAGGGACTTTTTTTGTAGTCTGCTTCCTGTATTAGGTCTGCTTGAAACAGGCCAAGACCTGCGTTTGAAGGCAGACCGAGTCCGCGAGTCCGAGTCCAAAGTAGACTTTTTGAGCAAACGGACAAAGTTTTGAACAAAAAAGGCTGATGTGAATGCGCCCTCAGAAGAAGGCATCATTAAACTGAAGACAAGTAAAGGCAAAGCTTTGACGATAGATTAGAGGTATAGCTTCATTAGGTGAAGTAAGACGAAGGGAGTGGATGAGATAAAAATTGAGAGGTAACAAAAAAGTCAGAGATGGGGAGAAGTTAATAACAATGTAGATTAAATCACCTTTACCTATTAATGAGCGTGCATACAAAGAGCAAAAGAAAGCATCTTGCTGATGTTCCCCAAGCGCTGAGCAAATCTGTAGAATTACTGCAATTTGTATTTAGTTTGTTATCGTGGTATGTTTATTAATAGATGGTCAAAAAGGAGAAAGGATAAATGCCAAAGGGAGCTGCAAAGAGAAAATGAAAGCAATAGTGAATAATAGTTTCTGACAAAGCCTGTGGTGCACAAAACGAGACAGCAAAATAGAGCGCGACAATCGCAACCAGGGGCTTTTTTTTTAATCTCTCTAATGAAGTGACCCCTTCAAATCTTCTTGTAACATTTAAAAAGGTTGGTTAAAAGTTAATAAGCAGTTAATATGGTGATTAACTTCCACATATTTAGCTGCATTATCCTCACAAAAGACACCAGAATTACACACCACTATGTTACAAAATGCTTAACATTTAAATGCCGCAATGATAGATGTCCTGCATAGCTTGATTTTTTTTTTCTGCCTTCATAAACATGTAAACACCATAAACCCATGGAACAAAAATAATCCCAGGAATCCCATCTCTGACCCCTTCCACTGTACACCAGGGACCCGTAAAAATATGTGACGGCATCATGATCCTGCATCTCCTCGTCTGTGACTTGGTCATTGATGTGACATACTTTTTATGGGAAACAAGCAAGATGAGGAAATGCAGACACAGTGAATAGCAAGGTTTCCTTCAGGGAGCTGGCTTGGGGTCTGGGGCCTGTTTGAACTGCCTGGCCCAGGCTATTTAAGCTGTCCAAAATGTTAGCATATATTAAGCCTGCATGCTAACATTCTGGACAGCTCTGTACAGCCTCACCTCCCAGGTTTACATGCACTCCAGGGGGTATATGTAGACCTGGGAGGTGAAGACAAGTTTATAAAACTCTCCACACTAAAACATACATTCCAACCACCACATTTAAAACGTTCCACTTGAAGCACAATTCCACTCATTACAGGAATTTATAAACTCTATTTTGACTTCATGCTATACACTAAATATGCACATTTAAGGCTCAGATCCCAACATCAAACATGCAGCTTCACATTTGAATACTGTTTCTGCACTGCTTCTTGAAATAAACAATCTTTGCTCTTCTATCATATCTTGAAATAAACCTTTCCATCTATCAATTCATACCATCTGCTTGGCACCTACACTTATTTTCCAACAGTCAATGGAAATGCAAATTGCAGGCAGGATTAAAGTAAGAGCACATTCTTAACCAGCGTGCCAGTTTGAGCCTCTTACACCAGGATGTTTTATTGTTATTATGGGTTGCTAAGTGATAGCGGCTCACTTACTTTAAGGGTCATAAATGTAATGCACCCAATTTGGATGGAAGAGTGCATCCATGTAATTACAATAATCTAGGGCATCCAGTTGTTGAAAAAAAGATGTTACATCACAAAGTTGCCATGCAGAACAATGGGAGGAGACTGACAATTGTGTTGATCCCCCTGAACAGAGATAGAAAGGGGGGCTCTACATGTATTCAAGAGTTTGGAATAAAAGACCAATTTCAGAGCTAATCCACTAAACTAACCATATAGTTGTGTAATGCTGTGATGTGCACGCATTTAGTTTTTTTTTGCTACGGACTGGAATTGTTGTGCATTAATGCATATGTGAATAATTTCACTTTCACCACCAGGTTTTTAGTTTGGCAAAAAACCATCGTACACACACACACACACACACACACACACACACACACACACGCACACACAACTGCAGGCCTCATCAAGCACCTTGCCAGACAACACATTCTTTAGACCTACAGAGAGTCACTCGTCTTCTTCCGTCCACATCTCTGACTTGTTTTTACACTTCCAAGCCAAATATAAAAACAGCTTAACAGCACTCTTGCCTTTGCTACTTTGAATACATTTGCATTTTAAGCATCAACCGATGCCCTTATCCAGGAGAGCTATCAGTAAGAGGGCAGGCAAGGGCTCACAGAGCGCTTCAACGTGCAGCATGGCCTTCTAGAATTTTGTAAGATCAGCACACTTTTAAAATGCAAATATCATGCTGGATGAACAAGACGGGAAAGATTTACAGTTTGCGGTCATCAAGTAAAATTGGCCAATTTTGAAACTATACTGTTTACAAGAGTCTCTAATATCCAAATGATGATTCAAAGGCTGCACGGTGGCACAGTGGTTAGCCCTGTGGCCTCACAGCAACAAGGTCACTAGTTCAATCCTTGGCTGGGGAGGGGTTTGGTCAGTGGTCTTTCTGTGTGGAGTTTGCATGTTCTCCCCATGTATGTGTGGGTTCTCTCCAGGTACTCCAGCATCCTCCCACCATCAAAAGACATGCATGTTAGGTTAATTGGTTACTCTAAATTGCCCATAAGTGTGAGTGGTTGTTTGTCTCTGTGTGGCCCTGCAATGGACTGGTGAGCTGTGCAGGGTGTACCCTGCCTGTCATCCAAAGCTAGCTGGGATAGGCTCTAGCTTCCCTGTGACCCTGAATTGGATTAGAAAATGAATGAATGATTTAAAGGTCAGTCTGGACCAAGGCCTAACTTTGATTGAGACATAATACATGTATTTTTATAAGGAGAGGTGCTGAAACTTGCTACGTAGGAAACACAATAATCTAAATTTTCTTTTTTTTTTTTTTTTTTTTTTTTTAAACTGGCATTGATAACACTTTACATGGACTCTCTCCACTATCTATGAATGTTTTTATCAAGTCCAAATCCAGCACAAAGAACCTCTAATAGAGGTGACTGTGTGGTACCTTATGGACGGACAGTGTTCAGTCAACAGGTGCTTCTGGACCAGCATCTAGTTATATTAGAGACTGTAACACATTTAAAACATCTAAAATAAAACCCAAATGTTATTTCAAGAGGAACCAGACATGTGACCAGAAATGATTTATCTAGTATGTTGTATGTCTTAAGCGTTGGATTGTGTGGATAATCTTTTGTTTTTTGACTTTGTCATTATGGTTGTATATTGTTTAAAATTTACTTGATCAGCCAGGGACTACATGGTAACAAGGCACTGGCTATTTCTGGCATATTTACATTCATATGGTTATTAATATGAAGTGTGCTTTTAAATGAAGAAAAAAAATTAAGATCAGAAAGAAATTATCAGTATATTTCAATTACTTATGTTTTACAAAACATTTTTGTTGACTAATAGATATTTAGTGTCATTGAACATGCAGTGAAGCCGAAATTTATTTACACAAGCTCCATCCTTCTAGCAAAGATCTTTGGTGGGAAAGTGTTAAGGATGTGGTGGAAATGGAAAGAAAAACAGCAAATTACAATTTAACTTAAGACATCTCAAGAAACATTGGCATCCGCACTACAAGAAACAGAAAATTTCGAACTAGACTCAAGCTATGATTAATTGTATTTTTTTGAAACGTGTATCTGGATGCTTATATATTATATATTATATAACTTTATATTTATGTGAATGTACATATGTGTATGTAATAAAAAAAAAAAAAAAAAAATTCTGTTCATGTTGTTTTAATTGCAACTTCTGTCCTTTTCCTTTACATTATTGTGAAGGCAAAGGTAACTACTAAAGGCAGTGTTTTGAGTTTTAGTCGCCAGTGCAAGAAAATTATTCATGTACATTCCAGACAGATTCTAATTTTCACATCCTGACATCTGCCATGAAAGCAAATTTTTCCCCAGCTTGCAGAATTGTTAAGCAACCACCCAAACCAAACTTTTCCAACAATGTGTTTATTTGGTTTTTTGAATTAAAATTAAACACAAACATTTAGCAGAACAAAACAAAACAAACATCCTCTCAGATACACACATCAAAAAATAAAACAATAGAATCGGATGCAGTCAAATCTACATTTAAATCCAGGGCAAGGGACTGCCATATGACACTATGTGGCACTAAACAAATGAATGAACATACTATTCTTCAAATTTTCAGTCTCGATATCTGGTTGGACTCAGTAGAGAGCCCAGAGAGCCCCACGAATGTCCAGGCTTTACAATCCCTAAAGCGTATCCAGATCTATTCAAATCAGTTCTTAGGCATTCTCCTCTTCTTCATCCTCAGTCAAGTCCATGGCTTCGGCAAACAACATAAATGGTCTCCATATACTCTCAAACTCATCTTTTTTTCCTTTTAATAGAAAAGTGATTCGTTCCAGAGGAAGAGTAGCCAGCATTTGATTAGTCCACTGTCTAATACTTGGTATTCTAATATTTTTCCAGTGCAACGCTATTAACCTTTTGGTCTGCAATAAACAGATATCAACAAAATATTGGTCGCTTTTTGTAAACCCCATGTTCTTGGGATATAACCCTAAAATTATAATAGAGGGATCCAATGGTAAATTTTTTGAGATAATATCTTCCACAGTTTGCTTTATTGCAACCCAAAAAGCTTTAATTTCTCTACATTCCCAAATACAATGGAAAAAGGTTCCCTTTTCTTCTCCACATTTTGTACATGTGTCTGAAATATTTGGATTGTATTGATTTAATTTTACTGGGGTAACATACACTCGCATAAGCCATTTGTATTGTAATAATCTTAACCTAGAGTTGATAGTTTGCTTGTGAGCTTTTTTGCAAACCAGCCCCCATTCTTCCAGTGACATATTTAAATCTAAATCTTCCTTCCAAGCGTTTAATTTTAAGATTGAATTATCTGAAGAGTTTGATAGTAATAAATTATAGAATTCGGAGATTGCTCCCTTTTTTAACGCACATTTAGTAATCATTTTTTCTAACTCTGAATTGGGGGGTTTTAATAAATTGTTTTGTTTTGCTAATATATAACTTCGGAGTTGGAGATATTTAAAAAAATGTTTCCTTTCAATATTATATTTGTGCCTAAGTTCTTCAAATGACATCATATAATCTGAGCCTGTTTAGTATAAATCTTGAATCTTTCTCAGTCCAATTGAAGCCCATTGCTTAAACACTGCGTCAGCTCTCCCAGGGATAAAGTCCTGATTTCCCCAAATAGGGGTGAGCCGAGATAAAATAGATGGTTCTTTAATAAATGTTTTTACATTATACCATACCTTAACCATGTTTTTAACAATTGGATTTCTAGTTTTCTTAATCAGATTAACTTTACTTTCAGAGAAGAGGTACAGAGGCAACGAAGGGCTTAAAGTGTTACTTTCCATTTCTGTCCACTGGGGAACATCTTTTGTGCTGAAATAATACCTTATGGATCTGAGCTGGGCAGCCCAGTAATACCCAAACCAAACTTAATCTCCAAGCCCCGCTGCAAAAGAAAAAAAACCAAAAACTTAAATCCAACTGTGTTCATTCAATTAAAGCATAACTATGTGTGCTTCTACTTTTCCATTTAATCCTGTGAACATTCAGCTGTGGTTGAATTTTAACAGGCTACCTGAATTATATTTTTAATAAAGATTACTGACAACAGCCAAGACAGAGATGATGTGTGTGTTTCAGAAAGAGAGAGAAATATAAAGAAAGTGGATTATTTATCATTATATTAAAGTTTTCTTACTTTTCACACTTCAGCCTGAACTCGCCAGACCCACAAGAACCATGGGTCAGCCCTCTCATCACTTCACCCTATAGAACTTTCTATCAGCTGCTTACTTAAGTTTGCACAGTGTCTCGATTGTTACATCACAGCAACACGGTGCCTACATTTTAAACCTCGTTTCTGACATTTCTTGAAGAGTTTTCATGCTCTCTTGCCATGATACACAGACTTCCTCCCACAGTCCAAAAACATAATATGCATGGGAGATCATTTAATCATTCAAAAGTGGCAAAGAAGTGTGTGAGGGTTCATAGTTAGTTGTCTTGTTTGCCTGTCTGTTGGCGCTGTCATCTGTACCCTGCCTCTTGCCTGATAACAGCTGGATTTGGCCCAAGTTCCCCTCATAGTCCTGGATCAGAATAAGCCGGTATAAAAGATGGATGAATGTATTTAAATTAGGCCTGACAGTCCCTGGGTGCTGTTACTGTACGTGTTGGCTGGCTTACTGTGTATTTCTTGTGACCTCAGAGGATTACACTATTTTTACAACAGACATTTGGCATGCTACCGAAGAAAAGGGCGAAAGCACACAAAATGGGGGGACTGCATTTCATTTAGGTTATATAGGACTGAGGTCTTTGTGCTTTGAAGACTGTCATGTTTTTCATGGAAGAGCTAAATTTGTTTCACCTGCATTTTCTGCAGTGACAAATTAAAACGTTTGCTGTAACAAAGAACCTCACAACTATGATAATCGTCCGCCATCTATTGTGCTCGCAGTGGCAAGTAAAATTACTTGTGCATGACAATTTAATTCAGGCTCTTTTCTGCTGATTATTTATCATTAAAAGTACATCCATCACATTTTATTTACCTCTGCTTCGTTTTATTCTTCTGGTCAAATTTCACAACATGCACTTAAACATATAAAATAGCTAGCTGATTGATAATTTAGTTATTTTTTGCAGCCCCTTGCACATAGCTCATCCTAATACATTAATGTGCACTGATGTCACCATAGGCTTCAGTAGGACCCCTAGTAGCTGGTCAACACTTTGCCAGTAAGTAATTATTCTTTTCTATCAAGAGAAGCACAGAGAAGACATGCATCACTCATTTATTCAGAAGGGAAAAAAATCGCAATGGACCTCAATAGCACCCAGGAGCAGTGTGCAATTAATTGATAAACGCCAGGACGTGATGTCCCTGCAGATAGTATGGATGGGCTGCAAAGGAGCTCACTGGTGCATGAATCAAAGACTGAAAAATGCATTAAGAGAAAGTTAGTGAAATGCCATTAACCTACCAAAGCCCTCAACTGATAGTGATGGGCAATAGAGGGAGTTTTAAATTGCACCAAGCCCCTGAGATTATGAGAAAGTCTGCAAGTCTTCCATGAAAGGCTCCAAACGCTCTCTGATTGCTTCTGACACAGGCTCATGATGTTTCGTCATCAAGACTTTCAAACTAAAAACCATCATTAGGGATGCGGTAAATGTGTTTTGACTGAGTGATTATTGTTTATGTATGTGCTGATTTATAATCATATTGAATTTTTTGGGAATAAAATATCAAACCTTGCTTTGGATAGTTGCATTGTAAAAACTTTGCACAGGCCAGCATGACTACATGTTTCCCATAACAGAGTTTAGTCTCTTCCCAAAGGGCACCGTCAATAAAAGTGAGGGTTGAATTGCATCTCTACCAGATGACGAATCAACAGACCTGGCACAGACTACAAGCTATTCCTTGATACAGCAGTTTGGTAGTCCTACATGCACCAAAGCGCTTGCATAAAAACCTACTCATCATCCAAAAAAATGAACACATACAAACAGACACATATCCTTTCTCCTCATTTTAGTCTCCTGGATCTAATTAATCTCTCGATTGAGGGGAAATTTCCTGTCTTTGGGTCCCAACAGGCAGGTTGCCCACAACACATCTGGAAGTTCTGGCCTTTTTCTTAAAGGATTTTACCACCAACACACAAATCAGCCAAAAGTTCCTTCTTCCATTGAAGACCTTTGCCTTATTTTCTACCTTTGTTCAATCCCATTATTGCAGATTGTTTCAGGGGTTCTACTTGTATTTAGGTCTTAATGCAAGTCTGTAAATAATCACCTTGAAAAATCAGGTGGTATGTTGTTTTCTGGGTTTCTTTCTCCATTTCTTTGGTATGTTTTTAGTGACAGTTCACAGATGACGTTTAAAGAGTTGCAAAATATTTCCAGCTGTAGCAGCAGTCTTATGAATATACATTGATATAAAGAAAGGTCCATTGAACGAGAGAATAAAAATGAACATTGTGCCAAATCATTATGCCGTTCAAAATAACTATTAAGCCACACATCAAGATGGTTCTACAATACGTAGCTTCCCTTCACACCAACGTTACCGATGGGTGGCAATAGGACCACCTGCCCCTCCCCCACTAGAGCTGGTCAACTGGATGTTGAGATCAAGTAAAGTCATTGCTGATGGTCATTGCTGGGTTGGTGTTTTGCTTTTTGGACTTTTTAACACTGTACATGTCAAAATCTTTTGGCAAAAAAATGTTGCCTCATGATGCGTTCATATGTTAATGTCTGTATCATACAGAAGAAAATGTATGAAGTATCAGCATTCAGTCCAGCAAATGTGTTTTTTGTTTGTTAACTGTTAATTGCATCATTGAGCCACATACATAGTAAAAAATGTAATCATCCAATGTAGATCTAAATCCAAAAACTGGGCTCTATTATTAAGAATAGCTATCAAGCTCCTCTCTTATGAAAACAGCTCCCACTGTGGGTTCGGGAGGCAGACTCTCTCCACACCTTTATGATCAAGCTGAAAACCTTCCTTTTTCATAATTCTTATAGTTAGGATATGAGCATCTCCTGAGTTGGAGTCTGCATGTACGGGACCCAACTGTCAAGGTTATGCTCTTTGCTCGTATAGTTAGGGGTAGTCTAGCCAACCTTTACTTATGTAGCAATGAGGACGTCACCTGATGCACTGAGAAGTACCTTGCTCTATTTTTCTAATGTATTATTGTCTACATATATGACAGTATAGCCATCTCTAACTTATTTCTCCTTTTCTCCGCAGGTCTTCCTGAATAAGTGCAGTTGTACATGTTGATCTGTCTTTCCTGTCCTCTCCACCCCAACCAGTTGAGGCAGATTGCTGCCCTCCCTGAGCCGGGTTCTGCTGGAGGTTTTCTTCCTGTTAAAGTGGAGTTTTTTCCTTCCCACTGCCGCCTCGTGCATGCTCAGGATGGGGGATTGGATTGAAGTCATGATTCGATGCAATAAGTTTCAATTATAGGCTATGTATGAACTGGCTTGAAATAATGTGTATGTAAAGTGTCCTGTGACAACATTGTTGTGAAGTGGCGCTATACAAATAAAGCTGAATTAAATTGAATTGAATATTTTATGTCATCTGGACAAGAACTCAGGTAGCTTATAGTAATGCACAAGAAACTAAAACTAATGTCATTTAAACTGACATTAAACCCATTTTAGGTTGAAGAACTCTTGAGCTCCCATTCATTCCTCTTGCTGTTACTATAATACCATAATTAGCAGTGATTTGACTTGACTTTAGGAGCCACACACAGCTGAGCAACCACTGCCATGGCGCTGTTACTATAAAGCTCTCCAACTAGAAGGAACCAAACAGCCTTAACAGAGAGGCTGACCCTGTTAATATCAGCCAGACTAACACACACATGTCATGACATACAGTTTTATCTATTTATGAAGGTTATATAAGTATTAAACTGTGAAAGCAGAGTTCAACTATTTCTCTGGCTCTCTAATAACTTGCAGGCTGTATTCAAATTCTCCTACATTTAGCTTTAGTTTTTAGGCAAAAATACAAAAATAGACATCAACATGCTACGCTATTATCTATACATTACTGTATCAATGAAGTCCTAAACACACCCACCCTCTGGTGTTGCACCATCCTCTACATGCCCTGCATATCCTCTGAAAACATCAGAAACTCCAGCTGAGCAGCCAAACTTTTATTTCAAATACAATCACAGACAATATCTTCCACTGAAAAAAAAAAAACTGCTTTCAATGAAATAAATCTCAACACAAAAACAGCCAGTAGTCTCATCACAACATTTTAACATCATTCTGCATTCAGAGATCGAACCTGCAATGAAAGTACAGTGATGCATCAACATGACAAGAGCAGGTTTTGCCACTTCTCATAAATGAAAGGCAATTGAACTCAGAAACACGGTACGGGATGACTGTGTGTGTAAAATTGCACTATAAACACATTATTAAATAAAACAAAATGTGCTAATATTATCACTTTTAACAAAGCGAGACTGTGAAAGGTGTAAGATAATGGACAGTACACTGGCACATCAATTTTGGCTTTGCCCAAGGATTCGGAATTTTTGGGTCTCAATATTTGAATGGTTCTCCCAGGCGCTTAAAATCACTATCATCCCTGACCCTGAAACGGCTCTTTTGGGCTTCTCAGAAGTATTGCAATCATTGGGTCACGATGTGACTTCACTGATTGCATACGGTATGGTCATAGCTAAAAGGTGCATTCTTAGATTATGGAAGGCAGATGTCCCACCTCATTTCGAAGCCTGGCTTAGAGAATTTGTAGGAGTACTGCACATTGAAAAGCTAAGATTTGAAATATCGGGTAACCCCCAAAAATTTTTTGATGTATGGAAACCAATTTTAGATAAATTGAAATTATAGCGTTCCCCCATACTCTGGGGTGAAATTAATGAACATTTGATCTACAATATGTGGACTGTAATTGTATAAGCACTACATTTTATGCTGCTCTTGTGGGTTTTATTTTGGTGGGTTTTTTTTTTTTTGGTTTTTTTTTTTGTTTTTTGTTTTTTTGTTTTTTTGTTTTTTTGTTGTCTGTTTGTATGTAAGTCAAGTGATAATTTAAGTAATTTTTGTAATAACTGACTGTGACTTTTTTTTTTTTTTTTTTGTAAAATTGAAAAACTTAATAAATAAGTGAATGTCAAGGCAAAAAAAAAAAAAAAAAAAAAAAAAAGCGAGACTGCAAAATTAACCATTTCCTGGTATTTTATTTTTTTTTTTTTTTTTTTTTTTTTTTTTTTTTTTGGTTTGGAATTATCCATTTTTAAAAACAGGGTAGAAACACTGAAGATTCATTGTGGACACGGCTGTGATGATTTAAGTAGGAAGTCAAAGTAGGAAGATTGAAAAGACACATCTACAGTATAGTCTGTGCTTTAAACTTCATCTACAGCTATCTACTTAAGGTCAAATAATGAGCTTTACAATATATGGAGTGTTCTATATTCAGCCTCTTTAAATTTTCATGTGGCATGTGGCAGAGGAAGATTACAACACACTGGCTGAAAGACTGGCTTGTTCTGACGGCTCAACTTTGACCTTTTTTGCAAGCAGGTGAGACATGCCACCTTTCATTCTCAGACACTTCGTTAAGTCAACTTCCTCTTTCCCCTCAGAACAGTGTTACAGCAAAATGTCACTTGCTGCTGTCACAGACAGAAGAGATTGTTCTGTTGCTCTTTGTGTGTGTCTGCTTTGAGTGTGTATGTCCATATATCTGTCCGACTGGTCTGTAAGCAGCTGTGTCTCTAGGTATGTGCAAATACAACAATATGACCAAAGTGTGAACATTACCTGTAACCTTATGCTGCCACTCAGTGGACTGATGCCAGAATGCAACATGAATAGAGATGGCAGTGAGGAGTTGTCCACTGAGACTCCATCACATCAGAGCAGCTGTTATACTATATTTAAAATTGTACCAAGTGGTGTAAGTGGGACCCTTTTAACACTAATAAATACACAAGTGAATTTGTGCAGCACAAGAGTAAAATTCTAAAGTGTTTTCTTGAATTGTTTGCGGATTGTTTGCTGGCTTGTACAGAAAGCAGCTGGTTAGGTTTTTTTTTTTTCACAAGATTAAATTTGGAGGAAACGGCTTGCTTAGCTTTGACACAAAGGTAATCAAGTTTTCCTACAAGCAGCTTAAAAGCTCATTAACTGCTTATATGTTTGTAATTTCCTTCTAAAAGAACAATGGTAGCAATGTGAATGTGCTTTAGATATTCTCATTGAAAGATTTTTAAGGGTATTTGTGAATCAGATTTTAAACAACTCTTTGGTACTGGTATTGGGAAATAGATTTGTCTGCCCGAACATCAGCAGCCTATATGTACGTATGCACCAAAAACTGCATGCTTGTGACACAGCTTCCCAAGATCATTTTAACTTTACCTGCAAGAAGACCTACACAGTAAATAGTTTATATATTTTATTTCTGTGCATGTTCACAACCTGTTGCTCTTCTCCAAAGTCGACAGCTTGTTATAGTGATGACTATACTGTTTACTGCCTTCGCCCTGGTTGCGGCTGGTGGTGCCAGTGACACAAGACACCTAAAAACAAGATTTAAGGGTCCAAAGCTTCTGGACTGTGATACATCTTTAATCTGAGTCCCATCTTAAACCACTCAAAATGTGGTTTTGATTTGGAAGAGTTGGGTTTAATGTGGTTTCTGTCTTTGCAGACTTTACAAAACTGAGCTTGGCTAAAAATACCAAAAAGATATTTGTAGAGGCACAGTCGGCTGGTGGTTAGCAATGTCTCCCAATGCATGGATGTTTTTTGCTTATTTTTGAAGGCTTAACTTCTGGCGAGTTAGAGAATGTTTGAAATTTGCTAAAATGTCAAACTTTATTTTTACAAGAGCTCTGGCACCTCAGCGCCAACTCGGAGCCCTTTTAACTCATTAAAGTTTTATCCCATAGAATTATTGATAAAATCCCAAGAACCCTTGGACAGTTATCACAGCACAACACAGCTGAAGGAAATTTTAGCAGATAATAATTAAGTTCTTTTAGAGTTCCACAACAGAGAAAACTTTAAACTTTAAACATGACTTTCACCTATCATAAATTTCCCCCCTTGGGTTGCTTTGAGGGAGGCTAGGTTATGAGAGCGGACAGATTTTTGGACAAATGAAGGTGATGACCTCCATGAAGTGCATGAAACAGGGACATACAGGAAAAAATGTTGTAAAAAAAAAGTTTGACAATGTTGACAGAGTGAAATTGGAGACCAAGCCAACAGATGGAGGAGCAAAGAATGTGATCTGCCAAGCTGCTTGTGGCATTCCAGGCCCAAGTAGACAGCTACGTACAGTAAAAAGGGAGGGGGAGTGGGAATAACAGATGCACAGAGGGGGGAGGAAGAGACAGCGGGATGAGGGAGAGGAAGTCAAACTCACACAATGGGGAAATGAGCTGGAGGTGAGTGGGCTTGAAAACAGAGATCAGTGAAATAAAAATAAAAAAGTCCATTAAGAAAGAGAGAGACTGAGAACAAGTATGGAATAAAGAGAGGTAGCTCATGAGAAGTGGCCAGTGGAATGAAGGAGGGAAGAGGGAAATCAGGGGAGAGGCCACAGCTTGCCTTCCTCCGATTCACATGTGGAACAATAGCTGCCCATCAGTCTGTCAGCACCCGCTGGCGCAGAGGGAGTGAGAAGGTAGGAGTGACACGGTGTTAGCATCAATATGCTATTGTCTGTGCATGGGTTTGTGCTGAAGCAAATCTCACATGGTTTCCCATAAAGAAGTATGAGTAATGATTTGAACTACAGGACACGGCTCTGTCCTGAAGCTGACGAACTGAGAGGCTGTGCAAATGGATGGAGACACGTGTGAATGTATCCTAATGTGACCGCGGCTCACATGTGCAGAACAGCATATAATAGTTGTACAGGAATTTTTCCAAATGTGCCCACTGATACACTCCTTTTCACTTGCAAGCACAACATACACACATTCATACATACAATGATAATTTCTGTTACTTTCCTCTATGCACAAGCTTTGTTTTAATTTAGAGTTTACAATAGAAGAAGGGATTAAAAAGTAGTGTGTGTTTTTGTTGTATCTTTGTGTGTGTGTGCTCCCTAAGAAAATGTTAAGCATCTTGCTACCAGTGCACAGCTAAGATATGCATCCATTATGTAGCAACCATGTGTTGGCTGTTGCCTCTCTTGCTTTTGACCTCCAGGATAGGAAAAGGGACTTTCCTGGGCTGTGTTATAATATCATAGTCTCAAAGGGGTCTCTAATGGCCACTGTGCCTGACAATGTCAGAAAGAGTTTTTAATTATTTATTCCAACCATGAGGAACATCACTAAACAGAGTTCTTTCTTCAAATGAAATATAGTGCTAAATCTACTTTTTTCCACCTAAATTAATTTATCTTACGGATTGATCTGTAAGCTTTTCCAGTGGTATAGCTGTTTTTGGTGTTTTTCCCAGTAAAGCCTGTCTAATATAAGTATATCTGTGTACTTTACTCTCCTGCAATGCACAAGCAACCTGTCCAGAGTGAACCCTGCCTTTCGCCTCATTATTGCTGGGATAGGCTGCAGCTTCCCTGCAAGCCTGAACTGGACGAGGCAGAACAAAAAATTATTGGATTGATCATTTACTCTGAATCAAAAATACCCTCCACTAACTGCAATATTGTGATTTCATTTGGAAAAAAATATTTTAATTGAAAAGATGAACAATCCAGTATATTAGATGTGATCTTAAAAGCAAATTATAAACATGTTCATATTTTATCCAAAGTACTGCAATGAAAAATATGCAAATTTGCAGCATAGTATGCGTTAAATAAAAAGTAAAAAACTAAACCTGAAAATGTGTCATTTCTGATTGGAGGTAAATGGCACCCAGCCGTCTACCTCAGAGTTTATGTGAACACTCCAGCTCATTCAGATTAAGAATATTTGTTTGGAGTCTTGCTAAAGCAGGACCTCTGAAGAGCACTAGAACCAGACACACTCGGACAAGGTATGACATTAAAGAATAAATGAAGTGCTACTTAAACAATGGCCCCTGGGAGGGAAGCTATATGTGATACATGTGAGAACTATGTAGGAGCAAAAGACCAACATCCACAGTGAAGAAGAAACAGCTGCTGCTTTCGTCCTGTAACATCAAGAGAAGAAGGCTACGACCACAGATATACAGAGCTGGGGAGTTGCAAAAGCTCCATGGGAATGGGGACACAGCTGAATATACTGCAGATGAAAAGCTGACCCTGAGACAACACACTAGTGTTGAATAACAGAAAAATACCTTACCGGCAGGCATCAAAACAGTATTTGCTGAGCTTAGGACATGAACTGTGGACAGACTGAACACAGAAATAACTGCTGGAGAAAAGTGGCAAGGGAGGTTTTACCAAGACTGAGGAAAAAGGAAATATTATTACACAACTCCAATGCAAAGCAGCTCGTAGAAAGATTTAAAAGAAGAATACAGCAACCTCACTGAACGACAACTAGTAATCATCACCAAGGCAAACAGCCAGCAGGGAGTCTCAAGCATTAAGAGCAGTACAGCACAAGGAAGGGACATCATTCACATGCAGCTGGTGCCTGAAAAAAATTCTAACTTCATCCACCATCAGAATTAGCACACGGCTTAGACTGGTGAACAAATTTGATCTTCACAAGCACACAGTACCAATAATCTGCAGGTGGAAAACCCGACCCTTCACACCATGAAAGGTCTTCTCAGGGAAAGTAGCAGCTAAGTTATGTAAGCATATGGGTTAGCACAGGATAAAAGCTTAGAAGGACTTTGAAAACAATTACAGAGGGTGGAAGAACCAGCTGCTGATCAACAGAGCAATAAAGCACGTCTCTGAGACAACAACAACCAACCTGAGCGCCACCTGGACTGATTACAGGGATGCCAATCACTGAGGGCCCCACACATGGATACTGGAATGCTTCGATACAAGGATAACAACGCACTGATAACCTTCATCGCAATGTCAATATACAGCCAGCTGAAAGCCCGCTTTAAGGTCATCAGTGACATCATCATCATCAAGACCAATATATCGAGCTATGATGGGATGTCTTTAGGGCTTTGATTCTCTGAATGACATCAACACAGTGGATATGGGAGATGTGAGTGATGTGGCAACATAAAAAGCTACCAAATATTCTTAAAATGGTGGGTGAAGTCAGTTTTTTAGAGGTCAGCTGTCGAAAATGCATTTACTTCGATCCAGTCGATTGATGAAAATGTTCAAGTTAAATCAAATTACAACATGAAAATAATGAAGGTGCAAATCTAAATGTAGCCCTCTTTAGCTTCATCAGCAGCTGAATAAATATACTCCCAATTAATCTGATGAGGTAATCACTCAAATTACCAGTACAACGGATGGCAAACCGTTGGTTTGTTGGACTTCAACCCACTACATGTGAAAACATGGCTTTTCTTTGACCTACTAATAAGCTAGAGTTATTAGTCTGGCTTCAACCCAGGTTTGCATACACTGGCTTGGCTCATTTATGCATGCAGATCTGCTCAGTGTGTGCTGTATTAAACGTCAGGATCAATGTGGTTCTGGTTAGGAAAGGTAACAAGGAGAGAAAGAAACTAAGAGAGAGAGCGCGGACCACATAAACGTTCCCTTAAAACAACATACTGGAGGGCATTTTCCTCCATGATTTTGACATAGACAACTTTAAATAGTGCAAAATAAATAAATGCACGGAAGAGGAAGCACTTTGCTGTTTATCAGTCCCATATGCAGATATGAAGAGCTGAATGAGGAGAGGAGCTGCAACATATGATTATGTCAATGTTTTTGAGCATGATTGTTGTTATGGGGTTTTAACTGGAAACAGTAGAGTGTGGGGATTTGATATACATACAATATATATATATATATATATATATATATATATATATATATATATATATATATATATATATATATATATACACTGCTCAATGTGCTGACAACATAATCAAACAAAAAATATCATTGGAAATAAAATGTATCAACCCATGGAGGTCTGGATTTGGAGTTATACTCAAAATTAAAGTGGAAAAACACACTACAGGCTGATCCGACTATGATGTAATGTCCTTTAAACAAGTCTAAATGATTCTCAGTAGTGTGTGTGGCCTCTGCGTGCTTCAGCATGTTCCTGATGAGGTGGTGGATGTTCTCCTCAGGGATACATATATACATATATATTTACACAAATATATCACACAAAATCTGACAGACATTCTGCAAACTTCACTTATCACACATTTCTTCGACTTTCCTTCCTACCAGTAACAGCAGCTGTCTTTGATGTTATATTAGCTTGTTACTGAACCAGTTTTTCAAACAAATAGAAAACATTAAAAGCACTCTCTTGTGGTTCACAATTATGTATGCTCTTTAAAGTGCATGTTTCCTCCGAAAAAAGAATATCTTTCTCATTAAATTATCTAATTTTTGCCCATGATGAAGTATGCCTCGTGTTTTTAAAAGATGTAAAAGCAGTGGCAAATTCAGTTGAATGTTCATATGTTGATAAATGAATGCAGCAAATATGACATGTTAGAAAAAGAAATGTTGAAAAGAAATGCTCCTCTGGGAAATCTCATGCAAATCTTAAACATTTGTTTAAATGTACAGCTGTTCATTCATTCATTTATTTATTCATTCATTCATTTATTCATTCATTCATGTCACAGATGATTCCTTTAATAAGAACATGTTAACATGAGAAAAACAAGTCTTGAAGTCCTTCCCACACACATTCAGAAGCCAAATGTAGCAGTATGCCAAGACATGCCCCTCAGCATCGCTAGACTGTTATGTTTCTGCTGTAAAATTTAGTGCACCTCTTCTGAGACTATTCAGCCCTCACAGCCTGTTCCAGTGTGTGCACAAAGTGCAAAGAAAGTCTTTTCACCGGATTACGTCTAATTCAGGTCCCTCCTTACTCTGGTTGGTCAAACAGCAGAGAGCGAGTGTTTCTGCAAGGCATGCTGTCTTAACTGAAAATAAACTTTTTTTTTTAGATTATTTTATCAATTTCTTGTATATTTATAAAATGCAAAACAACCTGCCTACCTGACTACAAACCTCCATGTGTAACACAGTGTTTTATATGCATCATAATGGCATTTGAATTAAATGTGCAAATCTCATCTGGAAAAACTCCCAACTCCAGATGAGTCAGTCTCAGAGGTCAAATTGGTTTTATCATTATGCATTTATTTGGTAATGATTTTCATGTCAAATTGCTTCATTTTTCCATGTGTAAGTGTGAGTACTGGGTCACAGACCAGAAGATAGATGACAACACAATTTATTTATTTATTCATTCATTTTTTTTCTTTTTTTGCATATTTGTGTCCAGAGGTAACGGGTGTAAAATCAGCTGGCAGCTGATTTCCATATTTTTAGTCAGAGCCTACCAAGCACACAAGCAGTCAAGCGTTTTGCCCTGTAGACTTTCCTTCCTTCCCAGCATGCTGCACTATCTGACAGGCAAGCTGTGGGGCAGGAAGGCTGGGATGTGCGTTCAAGAGCAACAGCGGTTTTCACGGTCACAGACCGCTGCACGGGACCCTATAAATGTCATTTTGCCTGTTGGGAAGAGGGGACGAAAATTAGGGACCAAAAGCAGGATCACACCAGCGATAATGTTTTCCACAGGCTGTGCACTGTAACCACCTGCAGGTTTAAATCAAATCCCACCATCTTCCACTCCAACAGTGGTGTCAGACTGAGAAAGTCTGCCGTGCAAACCTAACACAGTTTCACAGCATACTCATAGGAGGAGAATTTTGGGAAAGGAAGTGGGGACAGGAAGGTCTGATGGTTGTGGGGTTACTTCCCAGACAAGGCACCTCAAGAGGATTAAAATTCCTAACCACATTGGTGTTGCACAACCATCTTGTGGACAGCCTGATCCTGGTTAGTGTTGGTCATAATAACAGCGAGCAGCAATCACATTGTGCAGGGAACGTCAGTAAGATAACCCAACATAGTACTGACTTGGGTAAAATTTAGGTTTTCCTCTTGAAGACATTTAAGATGGATCAGGTTTCTGTTTGTGGAGATGTCTCGTTTGTGAGCAGAAAAGGAAAATCAAAGCTGATATTACACTATGACTTATGGCCACCGTGAGTGTGTTTGGCATGATCAAACATTTGGTGGTTTGTGTGCATCGAAACGGTTAAAATAACTGAGACTTTCCAGAGTGGTTTAAGATTCTGTATCACAGGAAATATGCTTTTAGATCAAACGTTTTATTAAATGGTATGATGACTTTTCCAGAAGTTGAGCATAGGCTGTGTGACAATGTGCAGCACCATGGCTAAACGTGGCTACCAAGGAAAACATCAGTTTGGCAAATGGCCAAGTTTGACAAGAAGGCCTCATTTATCCATGCTCATACATGGAACTGCTGCTATTAGTGTAACTTTATGTTTATTTATCTACATTTCAGCTTGCTGCCAAGCAATGAGCAGCAGAAATGATAATCAGAGGTGCTAATAGTCACTGATGATACACAGTGAAGATGGGATGCAGCTTTTTTTAGCACTTTGCTTATACACCAAAACAAACATGGAGAGAAACACACACAAGTACAGAAACGCAGATATACTGAGTTTGGCAGAGTTGATGCAGACAGCAGGGCTTCTCTGTGGCCCGCTGGCCTGAGGGCACCGGCCTATCACTCTGCCTGCAGGGCCTGACCAGCCCTCTGAGCCCCGCAGGCAGGCACTCCTCTCTGCCACATCCAGCCATCGCTTCCTATATGCTGCATTATTGATGAGTTCCTCTGCCCTGCAGAGCAATCTAGCAGCCGCTGCACTGCCAATTAATTCTACTAGAACAGCCTAAACGTTACAACTTTTAGGAATTACAGCAGTAAATGCACCACGTATACAGGTGGTATGGATGTTTTTTTGGGAGACATAAACACAAGAGTCTGAATATTATGAATGCATGACTGTTTTTTGGCTCTGCTACTCTGCTCAGTTTGCCTGTTTAGTATAACAGTATGTGGTGTGAAATCACACTGTGGGTCATGGATGGAAAATGCTGATATGCAGCCTGCCTCCTTCCCTAATGCCACTCATGAGGACTTTTTAAGACTTGGCTAAACCCCAGTTTCATATCAGCATATTGAGAGGAAACAAGAAGAGATTTTGGAATAATTTCAAAGAAAAAAAAAATTTTTGCACATAAGAGTTTATAATGAGTTTTAGAACATTTTTTCATTCATTCATTCATTCTCCTAACCGCTTAATCCAATTCAGGGTCGCAGGGAAGCTGGAGCCTATCCCAGCAGGCTTTGGGGAAAGGCAGGGTAAAAAAATTTTCAAATGTTTTATTTTTATCTATTTATTTTTTTTTTATTTTTTTTTTTTTTTGTGGTGTTCAGATGTCATTCATTGGTCGAGAAATGTGAAACATTCCCTCTGCCAAGGCAGGGGTTATGCTTTCAGCAGCGTCGTTTTGTTTTTCTTGCTGCCTGTTAGCAACTTAACTGAAAAAGTAATGGACAGACTAATTAAATTATATAAGAAATCTCCAAAAACCAATGAGGGACAAGTGGTTATGGGAGGTGATCCAGATCACCGCATGGATCCAGCAATCTTTAAAAGGATTCTTTATTGTTGCAGCACAAAAATCCAGGACCATTGTGAACTTTGTTACATCAGCGTCACCGACAGAGGAAAAAAAAAAAAAGTTTATGTCAAAAAGTGTTTACAAGGAACAAGGAAAGATTTTTCAGACTAGTAAGACACAAAAGCCATGAAAGATGTCATGTTGGGCTAGCGGCTATTAAGCGCATAAAAAGTAATTACACCATGATCAGATCACTCCGTAGTTAGTAGAAAGAACATTTATAATGATATTGCCTTTTACAACTTGGACTTGTTCCAAAAATAACCATGTTTAGTCATTTTTGTTAAGTTCTCATTGTTTCTTGTTAGCAGCCCCTTCACAATTCGGATAGACATAAGGGCATTTGGTGCTGCCTTCTGCCCACAGGAAGATAGGAATCATTTTATCATAAGAGCTTCTAACTCAATAATTAACGCCCACAATCATTGTCAAAAAAAAAAAAAAAAAAATTACAACGGCTTGGTGGAGGTTTGCCCTCTCCGAGTCCATCTCGTGGTGGATGCTTTCTACTCTGCGTTGGTGGTCTTTCTTTTTTTTTTTTTTTGAAAGAGAGAAAGTTAACTTTTAGCAAAAAAGAAAAAAAAAAAAACTACAACCCTGGGAGCCTTTAACTGGCAGGGATATCATAAACCCTGCTTTTTAAAAGCCATAAATCAACAAGAGTAGAATGTACTCTTCAAATAAATACCATATTAGAGAGAAGAGGGTTGGGGCTTTGAGTGGGTGTGGAGGATAAGGGGTCAAACTTTGAGCAGTACTGCCCTGGGAATGAATTGTAACTGAAATGACATGTGGCGAGTTGACAAATCATACACACAGACAGCTGTCTGTTACGCATCTGCAAGTATATGAGCAAGAATCATGTTTACATACAGTTATAACAGCATTTATATAAAAGATCATACTAGGATTAGGACTCAGATTCTGTACTTTTCTTTTTTTTTTTTTTATTTCTGTAAGTTTATGGTAAATTATGTCCTTTTGGTATACTTTAGAGTAACCAACTGGTAATTAATTGGTTACTCTAAACTGTCCCAAGGTGTGAGTGGTTGTTTGTCTCTGTGTTGGCCCTGTGATGGATTGCCGACCTGTCCAGGGTGTACCCTGGCTCTCGCCCAATGATTGCTGGACTAGGCTCCATGCAACCCTTAATCGAACAAAGCGGTTCGGAAAATGAATGAATGAATGAAATTTTAAAAAGTGGGGGCTTAGACGGCTGATTCTGATGTAGTGAGATTTAGACTAAGAGAAGTATTAAGGAGTTGCATGACCCTGGGAACAAACGTCATCCTCCTCTGTGTCCTGCAGCATTCAGAGCAGAGTCAGTGTCTTGAGAGGGAGCCATTCAGACTCAGGGAAGTGAGCATGCTCTGACCAGGAGTATGATCATCCTGGAACAGGCTTTCACCACATTGTGCAGATGTGTCAGTTCTGCAGGCTGATGGCGTTGTACATAATGGAAAAGCGGATGACACCTTCAATGGAAGACTTGTCGAATGTCCTGAGAATGTCATTACTCTCCCCAAAGCTACCAAGCTTACTTAGGACACACTGCCACTGCTGGCATCTCTGTGGAAATGGAGGCAAACTTCAACATGTTGTCAAAGATTGTTCCCAGGTATCCGTACTCTTCCACCACTTTAACCTCAGATCCTACAGCCACCTCCTTCTGCTTGCTGGTAAAGGTTATCACCATGTCACAGATAATTACAACCTAGAAATACACTGACCTGGATAAATACCACAATTTGACACTAAGGTGATCTGAATTAGGTAAGACAGGAGGCTTGCACGCTGTAAATTAGTTGTTCTAGTGTTAAAACAGCATCAGGGAGGTTTTTGAAACCGCTGCAAAACAAAACAGGACTTTATTTTTTCCTTTTATTTTTATTCATGCATTGTGTATTTATTTGAATGTTTTTGGACACAAAAATAACTGCACAGAGGGCTAAAGTCATGTCACTTAAAAAAAAACTTCAACAAGAGTAGCAGTCTGGGCAGGCAACACAGGTTATCATTTCTCACGCTATTTATATTTTATGTAGTTGAGTGTTATACTTTGCACAGCAAAGCACAGTGGTCCTACTTTGGCAAATATATAACTTTTATACAAGACAATACTGTCATGGTGATGTTCCAACATTCATTCATTTATTCATTCATTATCCTAACTGCTTTGTCCGATGAAGGGTTGCGGGGAAGCTGGAGCCGATCTCAGCAGTCTGGGCGAAAGGCATGTTCCAACATTCCAGTTAGCAAAGTGACATTTTATTTTTGCAACTCAACTAATAGGTTATTAGTTATTTCTTTCTTTATTGTTAAAATGTGACCATACTTTCATTTAAATTTTTGTCTTTGCAAAACATACAGATAAGAATGTGATGGAATTGCCTTTTTGACTGTTTAGCTCTTCAGCAGGTGGTCATATATGCAAAAAAATTTTTAGCATGTTTAGCTTAGTCTCACGACATGGCAGAGAAGATAATGTTCAATTTGTTGAAATATTTGTATTATTTTGGATTTGTGGGTGAAAATTAGAAGGTGGTCGTGGGGGAAATGAAGAAAGGCAAATTTCCTGATGCTCCTGGAGATTAAGATCAATTCCACAACAGTTCTGATCCTATTACCCAAACACCACGACTAGTGTTCAACTCACCCACAACAACAGCACCCACTGTAAGAAAATCTATGTTTATTGCCAGCTGTTCAGATGTCAGCCATGAAGATACCACTTTCCTCTACATAATTAATAAAGTCTCTATAACTTGGAGTTTAAATGAATACCTGAAGATTTGATCTGTCTTCATAAATATACAGTAATTAATGGTGAGAAGAAAAATTTTGCATTTGTTTTTCTTAAAATTAAAAAAAAAGTCAGCATTTTCTGGAGATGTTGGCATCCAGTTAACTCCAATAATGCCAATAATAACCTAACATGAACTCCTGTGAGACCAACTGAGCTAAGATGTTTGAAATTAAAAGACATCGGCAGCAAATCAGGACTCAGTATTCATGGTATAATTTTACATTAAATCTACTCCGTTCGTTACTCTAGCAGTGAGCAAATGAATGTCTGAACTAAGCTTAGTCTCTGGTCTGAGTTTCATCACAAATCACAGAAAATATATTTTCAGACTCAGCTTTCATATGGTTGCTGTGGGTGCTGAGGTGTAAAAAGTAAACTGATCATGTTGTTGCTTAAAGACTGCAAATTAATATTCTTCAATAACCAGCAGTAAAACAAAATTAACCATGTTTGAAGTCCTACTCAGGACACATTAAAGTAACAAAACAAGATAAAATCTGTTTTTAATTGTATCATGTGTTGGAACTGTGAACCAATAATTATTTTTTTATGGAAATAGCCAATTACTCAGAGTAATATGAATAACCAGCTGTGGTATAGTGTAGTACGGGGATCACAGTTTCACATCTGCTAAAAAAAAAAAAAAAAGGCAAGTTTAATGGCAAATACATAATTAATATTGTAGTCATTACAAGGTATTTGTTGCAATTCATTCCAAGGAATTTGGCATCTGAACCATTTCTTAATATCTGTCTCTGATGTGCAACCCTTGAAATGTATTAGCATGGATATAACACTACTTTAATGCTCCATTTGAACTTGTAACTGTCTGGCTGAGGTATGCATAAGCTGTTCAGCTGCTGTCTCTACTCCAGAGCCCACCAAGCACTCCAACCCTCATAACAAGCCACATTACATCAAGGTTTCCCTCTTGAAATGAATGATAGCTTATCGGCAGGGGATCAGTTAAAACCGGGGCAAATGGGCAGCAAGCTGGAGAAACGACTTCATATAAATAGAAGGCACTTGGAAAAACAGGAGAGAAGATGGAGAGCAGAAGAAAATGGGAAAATATAAGTGAAAAAGGCATTTAGAAGCAGAAGAGGATAAAGTAACACGACAGAAACAATAATAAAGTGAGCGGAAAGTAGATGGTCACTGGTTTCCTTTTTATTCTTTCTCATCTTAAGATTATGGTGAAATGATGACATCTGTCATGCTTGAGAACCACAATCCATCGATAGTCTGATTTGTGAGTGCTTCTGGGCAACCGGCACATGTTTTGCAGACTGCTGTGCGTAGCACTGAAGCTCAGCAAATATTGCCAGTCTTTCTGATTCCCAGTGCTGTTTATGGGCAGGGAGCCTGGAGACTGGAGCTGTCAGGGCCTTGCCTGAGAAACCGAGATCTCTTCCTTTCTTTTGCCCACCCATAATATCCCCACATCCCACCTTCCCCTCCACCATCAGCCCTGCTGCTCCCTCGACGTCCCCAGCCAGAAAACCGGCACAGCTTCTCCAACCAGTGTTTTGACAAGTGCTTTAGACATAATGTCACAGGGCACTTGACAACCCCCCGCCTGCCAACATTGCTAACTAACCATAACACTAATTAGTCAGTGGGAGAATGGGGTTGGAAATGGTAGCTTGAATGGTGTGCAGAGCCAGTGGTGGCCATTGTGGGAAAACTTGGATCAGATCCTGATTGACAGAAGGGAAAAGAGACCATGAAGAAAGCGAAGGGAGGGGAGATAAATGCGAGGCCAGGGTGGAATTTCATGGAGTCCATTTCCACAGCTTATGAATGGCAGGGTAGGGAGCAGGGCTTTCAGGGAGTGGTTTGAGTTTCACATGATGTGTCCCCGGTGTGTACCCTGCCCACTTATCTCTGAGGCCATCGATGTCAGAAGGGTCACACCTCCCATATGTGTTTAATGGTCTCATCGCCACGTAACTATGACGTTTTATAAGACAAATAAAGTCTTTTCTCTTGTTACTCAGAGGTGTCTGTTTCCTGATGCAGTGAGACCCCTTTTGGCCGAGACGTTGGACCTGTCACAGAAGATGAATTGAGTATCAAAAGGATTTAACAGTAAGCAAGTCGTTGATGAATGGCCATCCACGTACGCCAGCTGGATGCTTTTTAGTCTTGCAGACGGAAAAAGCATTAGAGTGAAAAGTAAAAGATAAAAATTAGATAAAGTCAAAAAACTAGTTTAACTTCACTGTCTTGACCATTTAACCAGAAAGCAAGATTCCCTTTTCAGAGGGATTATTCTGCGTAAGTGCAACCAGTAAAGAGATTATTTTATTGCATATATGAAAGTAGAAGCATCATGAAAATGATCTGTGGCTGCTCCCAAAACAGATTAATGACAGTCAGATTGACTCTTTGCACGTAGTCTGAGGACAGTCGAATGACCATCTTTGTCTCCAAATGATGTCTCCAAGCTTACAAAAAGCCATGTGGCTCATCAAGAGAACCCCCCACCCTCTTCCAAAGTCATCTTCACAGTCAAATTGACTTATTTGCTTAGATTGGCTTAGTGCAGTCAATGATGGAATGGAGACTAAAAACAATGCAGTAAATGAACTCTGTTATGTTTGTCCCAGTGTGCCAAAAATAAACCAGAATACATTTAGCATAAAAATGTCTTGTATAAATATACTCACATCAGTGAGTCCCATTAGCTTAAACAAAATGAAATCCATCACATCCAACAATTCACAAAGTGCAGATTTAGTCATGCAAGCGAACCAGCAGAGATTGTGTGTGGTTTTGTGTCACACTTAACTCATCAGAGTCTGTCTCAGAGAAAACACGATCAAGCAGGAGATATGACGTGTTTAAGGTCTAAAGCCAGGGGAGGTTGGCGTTTGTGGTGTGGTTTAACATCATGCGACCACTACCGGAGTTTATTGTTGATGGCACAAGCTGGGTTTCCAAAATGAGCCAGTCACCCGAGTGGGTTCATCACTCCTACAGAGAATTTGAATATAAGCACTGACATGTAAACTGTCTGAATGAGGACTGTGAGACAGATGCCGCCTGAGTCAGTTGTGAGTAAAGGAGGAACAACTAAAGTAGTGTGCAAAAAATTTCAGTCACCCCTCATTTGCTTATGTTCTCCTTCCAAAGAGTCAGATTTTCTTGTAAAGTGGTTTTGGGCAATAGTTTTCTGGGCTTTCTCGGAGTATTTCAAAGTTTTTCTTTGGGCATCAGCAGCTTTCCCAGTCATTTTTCAGTTCAGCCCTTGCTTCTGACATTTTTCAGAAGAGAAAGGCATCTTATTCAAGGGATGAACTCGAGCCTTGTCAGCCTATAAGAGGTAAGTTTCAGTTGTAGCGCTGGGCACTCAGTTATTTGCAGCTTGTTGTAAAGTTTTTTATCTATAAAAATAATTACAAGTATAAGACAGTCTGGCAGGCATAGAATACAGAAATTTGTTTCAGTTGTTTATTTATTTTAATTTAAAGAGAAAAACTAAATCCAGTAAAGACCTGAGAGACCCATCTGGACTACCATTTGATGAAAAGCTTCATCAGAAGTGGTCTCCATGGAAGGATGGTTGTCAAGTAGCCATTCTTAAGGAAAAAAAACAGGGGAAAAAAGTTAAGACGTGCCAAATGACACAAGAACTGGACTGAAAATCAGTGACAACAGGTCTTATAGAGTGATTAATTGTTCCCAGAGTTTAGACCTCAACATTATGGAAGTAGTGTGGGATTATCTTAACAGAGTGTGGAACAAAAAGCAGCCAACATCCAAAAAGAGCCTGGGGATGCCTTTAAAGAAGCCTAGAGAACTATCCTGAACACCACCTAATGAAATTACAAAAAAAAAAAAATCTTGTCTAAGAGGGCTCAGTGTGTTTAGAACAGAACAAAATGTTTTTTTTCCTCTTATACTGTATTTACATTTATGTTTGCATGTTTCATTTCATTGCTTCGAATTTGCTTCCTCGAATTTCCCTGGAATGTTTAATGAAGCGAGGGGTGGCTAAATGTTTCTGCACAGTACTGTGTGGAGCGTTGATTTAGGTTGGGAAATAAAGGGACATTGGAATTTGTGAGTGGCAAACTAAATATGAAGAATTAATCAAACAGGATTACAGAAATGCAATTACACACACACATAACGCAACCCCACACTTTAAAGCCGATACTTTGTGTGCATATACCACATTCATGCTGGATTTCTGCACACTATGTTTGAGGAAAGCAAGTTTCTTCAGTTAAAATATTTCTCTCCTGACTAAACTGTTTTTTTTCATTTATTTTATTTCTGTAGAACATTAAATACAAAAAGATGTTTAACTTCAGTTTGAAGAAAACCTCAAATCTTAGGACGGATGAAGATGCAGTTGGAAAACATATGAGTACATTTCCATACAGGATTATTCTTTTCGCTTCTTTTCTTAACTTCAGACACCAGAGAATCAAGACTAAAGAGAATTAAGACATGCAGAACCCCACCATGCAGCTCCACATCACTTTATGTATTAATACAGAATAATATACTGTATTAAGAAGTGGTATTAGTAATTCAATTCAATCTTTATTTGTATAGCACATTTAACACAACCATCACTGAACAAAGTGCCTCACACAATGAAAATCAAATGAAAATCAAATTAAGATAAAATTAAAATCAAATTTAAAAGTATGCACGATAATAAAAATATAACTATCTTTGGTTAAAAAGAAAATACTATAAAACAATTGATAAAACATCGTAAAATAGCCAAGAAATCCTGTTCAGCTAAGTTTTAAATGCCTGGGAGAAGTACACAGTAAGTTATGTCTTTGAACAGCATACAAAAACTCTAGAAAGTATTCTGTATATTTCTACTAATGTTGCATGTTTTTGGTTCTTGTCGAAGGCTGCTATGCTTCAGGATGGTTCAGCGCCATTTCAAGTGTATGCAATGTAATGTCAAAAGAGAGTGATCATATCATATACCGTATTTTCACGACCATAAGGCGCACCGTACTAAAAGGCGCAGTCTCAGTTATGTGCGTCCTTTCTGTATTTAACACATACATAAGGCGCACCTGACCATAGGGCGCGGGTTTTATATACTGGTACAATCCACGCCCACACTTCCCCCTTTAACATTCTCAATGCACAAAAGCATACAAGTATGCCTTTTTAAAAATAGAGCGGGAGCAAAAACCGAGTTTGGTTGTGCTTTATTTAAGTATTGATTACAAAGTACTAACATTTTTTAATCATCAATCAATCATCAATAGGCGCGGGCATGTTAAAACACGCGGATAAAACAAGAACACAAGTGTGCGTATTTAAAAATAGATCGGGACCAAAACTGAGTTTGGTACTCACATTTTTTTTACCGGTAATCGTCATCAGTCAAACCCATCACAGTCCTCATCCTCTGTTTCTGAATTGAACAGCTGACATGAGCTGTTTTTCTCTTTAAATCTCCAGCAAACATGCGAGGTTCACTTTCTTCACTGTCAGAGTCACTTTCCATGCCGTGCGACTCCTCTGAAATGATGCCGGCTTTTGCGAAAGCGCGGACAACAGTGCCAGCAGACACGTTAGCCCAAGCGTCTTTCCTCCAACTCGGGCCACCTTGCCTTATGTCCACGGAAACTCAGCTGCGTCTTCTTTACCTGTCGGAGCTCGTTTTCCATCTTCCTCCACTTGCAAACCATCGATTCATTAATCTTAAATTCTCTCTCGGCTGCTCGATTTCCATGTTGCTTGGCGTAGTTGATGGCCTTCAGTTTAAACTGTGCTTCTTTTTGCCATTTTCAGGGTTGTTAGAAAAAGGTGTTCTGCATAACGCACATACCTGTTCTTTTATATGCGATCAACGCCCACGCTTCACCCTTTAACGTTCTCATGGTGTTCTTTACTACGTCCGATTACAACAACAACAACACGCACACAAAGGGCGCACTGCACTATAGGGCGCGGCGCACATTTCGAAGAAAATCTAAGACTTTTATGTGTGCCTTATGGTCGTGAAAATACGGTAAAGTGACATGAGAGATAACCTGGGTGGCATATTTACGCGCTATAGCCCCCACAAGGTATAATGTAAGTATGATTTCACTTTCCTCTTTTTCCTCTTGCCTTTAAGCAATTTAATGTTTCATGCACTGAGAGAAGCTGCAGATTCTCTGTTATTGGTGCAAAATGAAAAACATCATTGATGCATTTAACCTTGACTTGCACTGGATATGACAAGATATCTCTGCTCTCCATACAAACAACCGTTTCCACCTTTTTTTTCCATTAAGCTCTATGCTACAAATCAAAACGCAAAGGCTATTTTGTTGCAAATGGAAATCAGAATGGCTGTAGCGCCGCCACATTTGGTCATGATACTGTGATGACAGGATGAAGGTTTCTGGCTTTGTTTTTCATTAGGTGCTTGTTTGTATGCAGGAAGGCCTTGAAAAGGGTGATATTTAGATGATACATCAGGTAGCAAAAGACAAGTTTCACACTTTAAAATGTGAGTCACTGTGCTGTCTCCTCCTGAACTTCTGTCATGAATAATGAACTAAACCTCTCTGGGTTTCCTCCTACATAAAAGTCAACACTTCTGCAAACTGTCAGTTTGCACGACCACTGCAAAAGCTCTGACACACCACTAATGCTAATTTTAGACTAGCACAGGTCAATACCACACTTGTTGCGAGGTCATATCCTCCAGCTATGCTCTTTGAGAATACAACAGAAGGCAAAGTAGCATCACTTCCTCTGAGCTGAGAAACAATCCACCCTGTTGTTTCCCCTGTAATGTGAACCACATGAGAATGGAGCCCAAGGATTAAACCTATGGCTAAGGTCATCCCCACATCCCCTTATTAGTGGAAAAGGTTAATAACACAATGAAGAAAATCTTTCATACAAAACAAAGAACAAAAAGAGCCGCTAAGAGTTGAGTACAGTCAAACCAAAGAACGCAGTTAAAGCTTTAGTCCATCCAAATCCACTGAGTGGTCGAGTCATGAATCATTAAGCAGTTTTCCAGAAAAGAAAAAAACAGAGTTTCAAAGTTTTGCCAAATACAAAAGAAAACATAAAAAAAAAAAGTTGGAGGAATGATGTGTAAATGCACATATTGATCTATATCCATAATATCATCCTGTTTAGTAAACAAATCACAAGCAATCTACAATTAGATAGGAGATACTTTTGGTTTGCCAAGCAAACAAATATTCTTCCGTACATGTAATCTGGAGTCAGACTGGTCACATATTATTTACACAATACAGATGGAAACAAGAACTTAAATTAAGTACATTTAAAAGAGGTTAGAAAAAGACTAATCTAAAGTTTGTTCACATGACAAAAAAGGACTTTTAAAATAAATAGAAAGATGTTAGTAAACTAAAATACTGCAGTAGTTTATCTATATGTCAAATGCATGCACACAGATTTTCTAAACGACTGAAAGCTGCGGATGCTACAATGCTACCAAATGCTACCAAAAGATGAGCCAGAAGCAACAGATTAATACAGAACATAATTTTAAAAAAAGTCTCTAACAACAGGGAGCAACCACAAGGAAAAGTGTAGTACTCATTTGTTCCAAAAAAGTAATAATTAAAATAGGAAAGAATGTCTGAGTATTTCTGTAAAGAGTCCATTTCACCACTTGATCTGTCATTTGAAAATGTCCTGACAAACTCCATGACATCATCGTCATGTTAGCTAACAGACGATGGAGACCATTCCAGACTGTAGAGCGTTCCCAAAATCAAAAATTGGATAAACAATAACAAATCAATGACTATTAACTACTTCAAACATGCTCTTTCACAATCATAAATATACTTTATATACACAGGAATGCATATTCATAAAGCCGCGTACACATCAGCAGCCCTGTTGGGATTTAACCATCCCTGTGGAGAAATTTTATATACAAAGCAAATAAGTAAACACACACATAAGCATCCGTATATAAACAAAGTACTTTGGTATGTTTGGCTGCTTCTGATCCAGAGGCCAACGGACGCCTCTCCATCCTTCTCTCTCAGTGAAACCAGTTTATACAGCCTCTGATTTATGTGGCAGCTAAATGCAGCCAAAACAACACCTCTGACCTCTTTTCCCACAGTTCCCTCCTGCATTGTCTATCAGCAGATGCTGGGAGGAGAATCGTTTCCATAGCCGCTACAGCAGCAGCAGACACAAGTTTCATATTGTTGAAAACTGTCAGATGTGTTTATCCAGCAGAGGATGTTTCGGAAAACAGTTTTAGTTGCTAGAGGGGCAAAAATTTACACACACACACACACACACACACACATACACACACAAACAGAACCAGGTGGCTCTGCTGAGGCAAAACCATACATAATGCTTTATGACTTTTAAGTTAGCATGGCACAGACTTAATCGCTATGATGCACTGAACCACAATGACTCTGTAAGACAAACAACTGAGCAGTGAGTGGTACGAATTTTAAAGAAGAGGAATATACAAGATTTCATTAAACTGGTCACACTGAGGCTGAATGTATGTGAAACAATCAAATTCCCAAAAAAAGAAACAGGAAATGACATCAGGTAAAATTAAATGAAAAAATAATGTTAAATAAAATGGGAAATAAATAAATAATAAAAGGACATACAGCTCTGTTTGGGGCTAAGGCAGGCTCACATTAAGAAAGAAGATGAGTGCATAAGGTCCAAAAGTTATAAGACTCATTTGGTCTCATAAAAGTGAGTTTAAGTTAAATAAAAAGTAGTTTAAATAAGCTGAAAGACACTTCAAACTAGCAAATTCCAGTTGGAGCATAACTGGCCAGCTCCTTCATGTCATCGAGCTTCAAACACTGTTCAAGAAATGTTCAGGAAACACAACAAAAAAGCCCAAAACTCTGACATGCCTCCAGACTCCCCCCAGTCATCTCTGATCAATCTGGAGCCACAGAAAAATAAAGAGACTTTGAGATGTTGTTGGGCCTGTGGACCTGTCTTCTAACTTATCTTGAAAAGGTATTTTACACACTTGGAAAGAAACTGAAGTGTTTTTCTGGTTTAAACAGAAATCAGGACCCACGTTTTGACATCACTGATATACTTGCATATGTTTTCATTTATTCTATGTAAATATTCTCTAAACACCAGAGTAATGGCAAATATCCTGCTTTGATAGACATTGTTTTGAAGTTCAGAAGGTGCTATGATACCAAGGCAACCTGATCTGGGCTCTGTTTCACAGGACAGCCTCGTGGGTTTGTGTTCTCTGATGCTGGATGAACAGAAAACCAGAAAAGGCCAAACACAGACCTTAGAGGGATTTTACATCTCGGAGATGGGCGTGAAGGACCATCAGAGGCCATACTGACCCCCTTCACTTCTTCCAAGTGGTTCACAGTTTAGATGTCTTCACCTCCCACACACATACTTCTTTTTCCACTGATCTTCTGCCATCTTTCCCCCCCTAATAGTGGAGAGTTCCTTCCATCTCTGTCTCCGCTGCCATTTACACTCAGACTATCTATCTATAAACACATGCACACACATATGAGGCTGTAATTACAAATGCACGCAGCCAAACATCACAAAATCAAATCAAGACTGCTATCAAACATGTGCTCTGGATGGAACGTCTTTAGATCAGCAAATTAATACAGACGAGAGTCAAAATATTATGTTCTCCATTATGAGCAGTGAAAAACTAATGAACAACAGCAGAGATGACAGAGCCTTAATTCGGCTTTTTTTGGTCTCGCCAGCGGCTGGTAAACAAAAAAATCAACCCCATGTCACCTCAATTTCTCTCGTCAAAGAGTGAACAGATTTAGCACAATTACTGGAAATTACGTGCTGAATTAAATGTCCATTTAATCTAAAAATATAGGGACACAGACGGAGGCAAAATATTATGGAACGTCAGCAAATCCTCTTTTTAGGCTTAACTACTCCTGCCACCCTGCGCAGACTTGCATTACTTTATTGTTTCGAACCTCCCTGCCCCAGCTTTTCTCTTACTTTCTCAACTTTCCTTTTAATGGATTACACTTGTCAAAACGGAGAGAGATAAACACACTTTTCAAAAACACATTATGGCACTTTTCCTCCCCAAACTTTTTTTTGTACAGTAAATTATTCTCCTTTTTCCATATAATGACTTGAATTTCTCTCAATTTCCCCGTGCAGTTCATAGGCAGTGGTCCACACTGACAGTCTGTTTGGACACCAAAATTTCCACCATACATTAAAGCAGTGGTCACACACACATATGCACGCACAAGCTGACCCATCTTCACTTACACTAAGCCAGATTTACACGCAGAGTGAAACTACTCATGCTGACCCACCCACACAGCCTCCTACCTCACCTACAGTACACAATATGTCCAACATGTTAGACTGAGCTTGACTTGCATGAGCAGTCTGTTCCACCAAACAGCCATTACCTCATGTTATAGTTAACTCAGTGGCTAAACATTTTAACATCCATTCTAGTTAAGCAGCAGTTTAAGTACATGCTTGAACATTGTATGAGCGTGAGCAACGGCTTTATTTCTTTGCTGTGTTTTTTGCACACCCACACACCCTTAACCTCATGACATAAACCAGATGCACAGCAGTGTTTCATAAAAAAAAAAAGCAGAACGGCTTGAGATGGATGAAAAGTAAAACTTGTTTTCAGCATGCAGCAGAGCAGCTGTTTCAACACAGCGCATAATAAAGCTTACGTTAAGTCCCAAAAATGAATCAGAGCAACCAACACAGACAAAGTCTTCGGATTTTCTCATTACAATCAGTGCACTGTTGGCCTGCAAGTCTCAGAGGTCCATCGTCAGTTTACCAACCCATCATTCCCTGTAGACCTGCAGTACTGGTGATTTGCCGGATGTGTGCAAACTTGAGCTATGGGTTACTCAAACTTTTTTCATCTTGCTTATTGTCCATATCACATTTTTTAATCAATTCCATAATTCAACTCCATTAATTTAACTCCTGTGGTTACTATTTATTTCTTTGCCATATTGGCTACGTCGTGACGGTGCAGCTGCAGAACTGTAGAAGTGACTAAAAGCAGAAAATATTCAGAACAATTTCTGTCTAGATGCAAAATATTTATTGAGAGATACATCAACAATTTGTTTTTGATATTTTTTTTCCTGTGTTGAAGGATATTTTGAAACTGTCCTGAAATGCAAGGCCAACAGCAGCCTTACAGGAACAGTCAACATCTGGTGAGTCTGAACGGTAACTTTAACTGGCTCCGTGGTTTGCTTTCATTAAAATGCAGAACACTGATTTGCAACCAGGGTTTACTGGATGTACAGAAGTACTTTAAACTAATACAAATACCTTCCATACCACAGTGGGAAAATTTATGTCAGTAATTGGGATAGGCTCAATACCAAGCGTGTACTTGGTATTAATAAAAGTTTAATGTGCAAAAAAAACTGATACCACACTGGTCAAGCAAGCTCAGCTATGTTTGATAACATGCTTCGGACATGTTTTAAAAGAAATAAATGCATTTAATGTTAAAATGTGACATTTTTTATTTCACTAAAAGCTAGATCTTTGTTTCCAAACCACACATTTATAGTTGTATTTAGGTAAAATGTGCCAAATCAAAATAACACTTGTTGAAATTGTTAGATATGTAATGGTATAATATTTGTATTGGTGGGGTTTCAGAAAGGATAGGTAATTTATTACAACCTAATGAAATCTTACACAGTTATAACAGCGATAATAACCATAGTCACAATAATGTTCACATAAACAGATTTGGTATCAGCAGATATTCAAATTTCAGATTGGTGCATCCCCAGTCAGTAATGATGTAAATTATTTCATGACATTCCTGTTTGATATAGTTAGCCTGTTTTTTCCATTAAAATGTGACAAAGTGGAAATCCCAGCTAAATGTTTCTTTAACAGAGGAAATGGACTTCCTCAGGCGGTAATAAAGCGTTGCTCCTGCATTACTTTAGCATGAGAATAAATGCTAAATGATAATAAATAAATGCCTTTCCTCCTACATAGTCTGCTAAAACCGCCTGAGACAAGCTGGTTAATGACCTGAAAATTTTGGAGGGTAGAAGATGATACATCAGTCTATCTTTTTTTTTTTTTTTTTTTTTTGTCCTGTCTCTGCTGCCCTGCTTTTGCCCTTGTTTGTAGCAGATGTGTTTCTCCTGTGATCTCACACTTTCCTTACAGTTTGGATGTGTTGTGTTTAGGATCACTGCTCTTGGCGCTTTGGGCTGAACGAGTCTCTCAAATTGAGCTGTGCTGTGCAAGATGTCGGCGTCAGACAGAGCAAAAATGAGCAGTGCTCGAAGGGATATATGTGCTGCCTCTTATAGAGTGTATTTGTCTTTGGCACAATCAGTTTTCACAGAACTCTTAAAGTCACTCACCATCCCACCAAATAAGAACAAGAAGGCTGTAAAAAAAAAAAGAAAAGAACTGAACAGAATCTGAGCAGTTTTTCCTCCATCATGTTCAAGTACAGCAGTTAAACATCTGTAGCAACCTTGTAGGTTTACAACTCATAACTGGAGGCGACATATACTGAGTTGTCCAGAAAGTTTCAAATGTCTAACTCAGCCTGCAGATTGTCTTTCTAGGTGGGAGAAAGAAAAAAGCCCCTTTCAGAACCTCTTGAAGTGGACATTGCACATGTAAAATCTTCAATTATTATATGAATTATTTCAGAGGGAAGGATTGCGCTCCTCCTGGAAAAAAAAAGAGCATTTGACCAAAGCCATTTCTGAATGGTTCCATCCTTGGAGACTTATTGAGGACGCAAGCTGGAGGAGCTTATAAACTACGAAAAAGGCTCCGTTTTTAGAATGGCAACACCTCACATTTAGCTGGATGTGCATCTCATCATCAAATCTCTCCGCTTATCATCCTTCAATCCCCATCATCTGCTCAGTCTTTTATAACCAGTTTGGGCTCATCATTCTGTGCTTTTTACTGGAGATTACAAACATCAGTTGCTTCTAGGTTCTGAAAGTGCTGTCATTGCTCCTTTTAATTTTTTTTCCCTGTTATTCTTGCAGAAATAAATAGCAATCTGGTCTCAGGTGTGGTCCAGGGCAAATGTAAAGATGGTCTTATGAAACAGCTGTTTACAAAACCCAACAGCAAGTTTCAGGCTCATCTTCAAGCTGTCTTTTTTTTCTAATGTTCTGGAAAAGATATATAGTTTAATGGTATTTCTGGAGGAGAAATCCTCAGGAGTACAATATTCTTTAGATTTTCCAATCATTCTTTTTCTGTGAAGGAAGCAGGTTAAAGTAAAACTGATGATGCCCTGGCAAATATTTAAACAGTAATCCATGCCTTTATGACCATTCAGCTGGATTTCTGCAATGCACTGTATCTAGGAGCAAGTGAATCTTTCATTACTTACCAGTATGTGGTGCAAAATGCTCCTTCTGCACAGATTACAAATGCATCTGAGTACATTTTATTTACAAGAAAAGAAGCATATGGAACTTACAAAAGCTAAGAAAAAGCATTTTTTGATGTCGTCCCCTTTCTTTAATCACCGATGGTTTCCATCGTGTAAGGAAATCTCCATTATTGTTTTATAGTTCTTAGTTGTTAATTTTGTCAGACTGATAGTTTGAATCTGGGTTTAGCTCCCAGCAGCAGAACTTACTCGCCCTTAAAACTGGCTAATGTCCAAGTGATCATATTCTTGGTTAATGTTTAAGTTCTGCAGCATGAGTTGACTCTTTTCTGACACAATTGACTAGAGTTATATGTACAACATATAGCTCGGGGGCTTGTTGGAGTGTATGACAATGTGTTTAAATGTCAGACATAATGTGTGCTTCTATTTTCTGAGTTTGGTTATATTTGCTCTGTGTAGGAGGATCAGGATCACCATCAAGTCAGACAGTGTCAAAAATGTGAATCACAGGACAAAGCTGGGGAAAGAGCATGACATTCTGTTAGGTCAGACAAGGTTATTGCAAGTTTGCATTGACTTGTGTTGTGTGATACATTTCCTTCAACAAATTGTTGTATTACAAAGGGTTAGCTTTTATGCCTGGAGACAAATGAATGATGAACGGCCACAAAAAGGGGTAAAGCGTAAAGCAAAGAGTGTTAAAGCTGATATTGGGGAAAACAAAGCCTTATTTATTAAGCTTTTCTGACAGCAGTGTGCCAGTAAAAGTATGAGACAAGAGGTTACATCCCTCACTGTAACTACAGTTCAAGAGCACTGAGTGTTTTACTCTTGTTGGATCATTATGTCCTGAGAAATGGCAAAAAAAAGAAAGGAAGAAAAAAAAAATTTACAATACATTAAAATTTCACAATTGACCATTATAATTCAAATAGCATTTTTAAGTAAACATACACTCATTCAGTGTATGCTTACACTGAATGAGTGTAAATTATTTTAGTTTTTATTCATTCTCTGTTTATGTTATTTATTTACTTATTATTTTATTTATTCATTTGAATGGGAGTTGGTCTTCAGCTTAAGAAACCATGAAATTATTGTTAATTAGATAAAGTTGCCATGATAGTCAGCCTCAGACTTTATTGTACAACAATTTATGTTTTTAAAATAAAAATACTCAAAATTAATTAAACTTTTGGGGGGGGGGGGTTCAAGTTGGGGGCTTTGAAAATAAATGCATCCTCTTCATTTTTTTGTGCTTGAGGACCATTTTTTCATTTAGAAATACCGTTACTTTTGTTTTATCATTTGCCCAGACTGCCTTTAATGGAGGAATAAACAAAGCATCATCTTTACTCATAAAAAGTTGAATAAAAAGGTTTCACCCTGTTGTGTCACTGATCTGTTGATAGATAACTTTATTGGTTTAAGAATGTTTCATCTGGTTTTCTGACAACTTATCACACTTTGTATATATTTTCATTATTTTTTATTTTAATTGGTTTAAATGGTTTTTAGTCACAAGTTACACAGCATCAGAAAATTCCTGGATGGTCTTGTTTCATGTTGTAACATGTAAACAATTCTTTTCATGTAATTTTGTAAATACTAAAACTTGCACTGTTATCTCTTTTTCTCCCCTTTTTCTCATTGACATCCTACATACAGATTTCCTTTATTTGCCTCAACACAAGACTCAGTCAGCTCAGCAAAACCAGTCTGTCTAATCGATTATCCATCCCTCTGTAAGCACTTCCCTTATGTTGGAGCTCTGAGGGGCCGCTGTGCATCCCACCTGTTTGGTGCAGATAGCCCATCCTAACGCTTGTTCCAACAGATTAACATCCAAAAAGCAGACTGAGGAGCTTACACGTAATAATGGGTGAAAGTTGTGACATATTCCTGCCCGTGTTTTTTTTTTTCTTTGCTTTCTCTTGAGGGAAATTTGTGGGTCTGATGTTTCTCCATGACAAAAATAATGTGAGAAGACCTGAAATGAACTGGGGGGGTTAGAGAAGCCGCTGAACTAGCACAGCAGCTTACAGGGGCCATGATGTTCTACTTAGAACTGACTCCCGACTGCTGGGTACATCTATTTGTATTACATGATTTTACTGGCTGGACACTGCTGAGATTGTGCTTCTGGAATATTTTAGGACTTAACAGGTCGCTGAACCATTGAAGAACATTTCCTTGAAATACAAATAAAAATGTCATGTTGCTGATTGTGGCAGGTTAAAGAAAATCTATATAATTCAGTTTTCACATCTTCAGGCATCTAGTTTTAGAATGGAAATCCAATCAATATCAATGTATTTATATCCTCATAGTGACCAGAATGCAAGTATTTTACCTTTTTGTGCAAAGTTTGGTACTTTGTGTTCAGATACAAAACAGATGAGAAACAGAAAACTCATTACATCTGAAGAACCTCTGACAGAGCAGCCCCTGCAAATCCTCCAACCATGAAGCTAATACACATTGGTCAAAAGTTTATAAGGAATCCATGAAGTGAATTAGTCTGAGCAGGTTGACTTGGCAGCGTCGAAGGACTAGCGAGGCATCCAACAGTTATAAGTCTGATTAATCTGCATTAAAAACAGTGGTTATCAATAAAACAGACATACAAATAAAGACAAAGCCTAGAGGCATCATACTTCTTATCACTTTTACAATGATGTATTTAGGAACAATTTGTACCAATAAAATCAAGTTATCAAGCCAAGAAGAAGTGGTGAGTAATGCTGCCAGCATCAATTTGTTTTTCTGTCAGCAGGATAAAAACATTTAATAAGAATAAAAATGACTCAAAGCTTATAAAAACTGTTCAGAATGCGAAGGACAGGTTAAAGGAAACTCATCAAATATTGGAAAGGATTTTTTTTTTATGGATTTACTGAGAGAATGAAAGCGGATGCTGCCATCTGGCTTATTATTATATTTTTCTTTTTAGTGTTTTTTTTTTCTCTTTGGAATTTTTTGTTGCATGCACAACTTAATAACACATATAACAACTCCCCCAAACCTCCAGTTCCACCTCCTCTTTTTTAAAGACTGAATTTCCAGGAAGAGTCTATGATTTTATGGGATTTCATTAATTTGGCTCCAGTACATTCCAGCTGCACATTATTTCAGTACTTACTGGAAATGTTTCAGAAAATGAAGAGTCTACTATTCACGAGGCTTATTTTTAATGCAGTTAAAAGTTATTTTGGCAAAGATTTTTGCATTTCACAAGAATATGAAATAAGTTTTGCGGGTTATTTTATGGTGGCTGGAGAAGCTTTGTTGCTGTACAAGAGAATGTGCTGCAATAAACTTTACTATACCACCCTTTATCACATCTAATCCTCTCTGTAGTCACGTTTTTTAGATGCAAATAATAAAAGTAATTTATGATTTATGATTTACTACAACGCATTCTGCATGATTGATTAACTAACTCAGCTTTGGCTGCATTAAATTGTATTCTGGAGGAGTACAACTAAAAATAAATACTTGTTTTGCTGAAATCTGAAGGTTTTAATAACATCAGTTTCACAATTACAGACTAAGCCAGTCAGTCAGTCTCTCAGGGCGTTTAGAAATTGAATGTATGCAAGTTTCTTGGGTAAAAAAAAAAAAAAGTAGAGGTAGCAGTTAAAAACCACAAATAAGATTCCTCTGCTGGCTAATGTTGACACACCATCTAGACTGGTGTCTTTGGCAGCTAGAATGGAGCCTGAATGTACAGGTGCTTTGTGGACAGGACGGCAGCGACTCGTCTCGAATTTCATCAAAGAGGAAACGTTTTCAGTGTCAGCAACCTGACACTGTGAAGTCCAAGAAGTGTTCGAATGGTCAAACGTTTTAAAAACATCTCATTTATTCATCCTGAGAGCTGAATGTGCTTTAATGGAAATAAGTAACACTGAGCTCACCTTTGGAGAGGACTTATGGCTGGTAAAGAGAACAAATGGACAACCGCCATGCAGACGTGGGAGAGGAGAACCTTCTTCTACTTATCTGAAGACATGCTTCTTGTAAAACTCAAATATAAAACACTTTGTAATAAAAAAATAAAATAAAATAAAAAAAAAAGTTTCTTCCTTTAACAAAAGTAAATAAATAAATTGTGAGGCTTTAAAAATGCAGATTAAGTAGAAAAATGATTTGAAACATCGCCAAGACAGCTGAAAAACTGATACACCTTGTTGATTTTTGCTTGGAAAGAGCTGCCAAAACACACACCCATATGCAAGTAAAAACCTTCCAAGAAGCCTGACAAGGGCAGCTTTTACTTAAAATAAGAATTCGGACATAAAAAAAACTCCCAGAATGCCATTCTTGTGAGTGTAAATTAAATTTCTCTGCTGTATTTTGAAAAAGGTGCTGCTTAGAGTGAAAGCTGCATTTTGAAATGCCAAGAGGATTAATGGCATTGATAAGTGGGGCTGGTGTATTAAACTAAGTCCTCGGAGTGTCGTCATTTCTATTGGAGCTTTCATTCCCACAGCATGGATTAAAAGAAGTGCAAAAGACAGAAAGAGGAAGAGTCACAAGAGACAGGGAGGCAACCATGGCTTATAAAGGACACAGCTCAAAGGTTCAGATAGGCGCCTCTTTGGGCTGGCTGTGCTTAGTGCTGGTGAACTGCAGCGAAACAGACGGAAAACAAACGTGAACCCAGGCAGACATTCACAGACGCACACTGTGACTTTTTCTGCATGACTGAAGGTACATATCACAAGCTGCTGCAGCAGGGGCAGAGGGCAGATGGTGCCTTTGAGGTGGGAGGTTGAAGGTACAAAAGGGGCCTGTGCATGTGTGTGTGTGTGTGTGTGTGTGTGTGTGTGTGTGTGTGTAGCCAGGCTAATGCTGAGGTGTTTTCAGCACAGCAGCACTTGGAAGTGCGATTAAAAAAAAAAAAAAAAAAAAAAAAAAAAAAATTCTGCTTTTACTTACATCCACATTTTCACACTTTTGACAGTGTGTTAAGCTTCCCAGCTTTTCAATAAAACTATAAATATTGTAAATTTAAAAACAAAATAAAACAAAAAAAATGAAGTTCTTCCACATCTGTTGAGGCCAGAAAAAAAAATGTCCCAGTCGTGAGCATTAAATACTAATTTATATAAAGGAATTAGCGTGTACAGAATGGAGGATGAGTGGGATGATGGCACCATCTAGTGTTAATTTTACTTTCAGAGGAGGCAATGAGTAAAAGGGCTCAAACAGCTCCCCAAGTCTTTCACATCTCTCTGTTAAATACTCGTGCACAAACATAAAGGCTAAGGTCAACGGCATTTGCAGAAGTACAAAGAGAAGTTTACTTCTGAAAACGTCGGCATCCTGAGGCGGGTCAACGTCTAAACGCTTTCACTTCCAAATCCAGTCATGTCACACCTCGTGTACAATTCAGAACACATCCGCCTACAGCTTTCTAGGTAACCCAACCAAACACACAAACTCTTTGATGTTGGTAATTATTCATCCAAATGACATTCAAATAAGCATTCATCTGTTTTCTTTGTCAGCTGTGGGAATAGTTCACTTCCCTTAGGTAAGCACTTTGTCTGATGTTTTACAGACGTTTAACCTTTTTACTTTTCCACCAATCAAACATTTTCTGTATAAGCTGTTCTCTGTGAACACTTACAATATTTTAAAAGGTTTATAAATCAAATTAAAAAGTAGAGCCAGACGGACTCAAATTAAAAATAGAACTTTGTGTTATGCATTGACATGAAATGTCTCCAGATGAGCCGCACTGGGCGCAGTGAGTCATGTTGCCTTCATCCCACTATTGGCGATTGTCATTCTCCTCATTTTCACTGCAGATGCATGCAGCCTGACACTGACTGCACTTTGTGACTTTTTATCCCCTCAGGTGCTTTCTATGCATATGCATCCAGCACTAGCAGGTGGCACTGATGATCATTACTCACACTGAGAAAATATAAATCTATCAATTCAACCATCATTATGTTTATGTTTAAACATAACACTGACTGTTAGGTTGGCAAACTTTAACCTGATATCTTAAACATTGCCATCGCTGCCACTATAAACACTGTCTACATGAGACCTTACTGCTAAGTCATTAATACCTCTGTGTCCCCACACTCAAGACATGCTGCAATACATAGTACAAATGGATATGTAACCCTATGCCCAAAACAACTAGTGACGTTTCCAGCAAGACAGACTCAACAGTAAATGAGCCTCTATAATGTAGTAAAACATGGACTTTCTGACTTCTAAGGTTTTTGTAACATGTTACTTTACTGTCTGTATTTGATATTGCAAAAGTAACGCTGTCCATTAGAATACGTGAACAAATATGTTATATATTTTTCTGTTTTCATCACCAGAAAAAGGCCTGACAGTCCTCCAAATCAGCTGGCAGTCAAAAAGAAAAACTTCTTTCAAAGTATACAATACCTGAATTCATGCGGAACATATGACTAACAGTAACCACAGATAACACGATGAGCACGTTTCAGCTCAGCACGGCACTTTTCTGCTGCTATAACTAAACCAAAATGTTAAACTACAAAGAATTGCCACCTCTAGTCTAGAAATTTTGTTTTATCGCCATCATCTGGGAGAGTCCTTCACACCACAATATTTACCACATGATAAATGTATTTCACACACACATCACAGTATGATAACAGCATGATAATTCTGCGAGTTGTTTACTAGCGTTCCCTGTTGCTCAGCTGATTAATCTCACAGTTCAGTTCTACATTAAATAAGCATCAAACAGAAAGAAATCAATTGATATCATTATTGGTGTTCAACAAACACTTTTAAGATAAGTAATGTTGCATGTTAAATTTTAGGCCCTGGGCGAATTAAATATGAGGTGAATCTTTAAAAAGAAAAATATATAATCTGCATCAGGTATTAAAATAAGACTATTACATTACTAATGAAATGTCAGTTTTTCATTTTAATGAGTTTAAATACTAACTGTTACGCTTCACATGTGTATAATACCTCAAAATGCAAGCAGTAGCTGCGTAAGAAGCTTTCAATTTGAAATTCATATTAACTTATACATTCTTTTTTTATATTTCTACAAATAAGGTTTATGAGCAACCACACGAGGACAGCATCACACAACATTATGTACAGAGACAATGGACATGTTAAAGAAGAGTTATCCTAATTAAATTATTATATGCACATAAACAATCTTTCTTACAATCTTTCTGCAATCCAATCAGACATGATCAGCACAGATCTTTACACCACAGACTGAATAAGAGTTGGCTCGTAGGGGGAAAAAAAGAAGGCTCATTGTTTTATCTTTTAATTAAAATGTGTTTGTTTTACAATTATTCCACAGATGCATTTAACCGTACAAACCAAAGTTCATAAAGATGAATTATTTACCTTCTGATAGATAAAGGCACAGAGAAAATAGCCTTTAATGGTCCAGTTAAACATTTTCTAAATCAGGATGATTGCATGTGCACCTTCCCTGGAGCAATACTTACAGAGCTTTGCTTAAATACACACCTGTGAGCCAAATCTCCTGTTTAATAGACACACAGTTTTTCTGGAGTTTCTTGGCTGAAATTAGCTGAGCTACGACACATAATACACATTACAAAGTTAACATGTTATTGAAATATGGCGCACACAGAAAAATTACATATGTTCTCTCATGATACTGATAGGAATATAAAAGTGTATAAAAGTGATTTTGACTGTCAACATTTGGACACAGGCTACAATTTCATGATGTAAAGGATCAAGCAAAAGAAAAATATGTTCTGCTTTCAATAAACCTCCCGGAGCTCAAAACTATTTTTATAGAAAAAAAAAAAAACAAAATAAAAAAACATAAAACAAATGAAAATGGTCTAATAAAATGGTACAAGTTATGTTACATGAAAACAGTCGATCATAGTTTATTTGTCTGAATAGTTGTGATTGTAATTTCCTCGTTTCCATTTCCTTACATAACAAATAAATAACAGAATGAACTGTTTCCCTAAATGTTTTACACTTACTCATAGACTTATTTTATGACATTTCCTTTCATGTGGAGCATTGCATTGCAGGAAAAAAAATACTTCATTTCTTTCCTATAATATACTTTTTGGCAACTACTGCACATGTTTACATTTATACCCAAAGAATTCAGGCCCAGTTTTGCATTGACATGTCATGAAAATGACCTGAGAACAGACTGAACTGTTTCTGTAAATCATTTCTGGACTCATGTCATAAAATAAACTGAATCATGTCCACAAGTGGCCTCCTACCATTAGATAAGCACCTTTCTACCAAAGTCTATGTAACTGTTTAAACCCAGAAGACTTCAGGTTCGTTAAACATTATTTCAAGTGTTTCAAATTATTAGGTAATACTTGGTTATTCCATACAATAATAATAATAATGCATTTTACTCATAAAGCACTTAATATTTGTAAAACCGATCTCAAACTGCTATATCTACAAAAATCAACAGACTTCAACTCTGATCCACAGCACCTTTTCTTACTCCTTGTTCTCATCCTGTTGGAAAGCAAAATCACATCCACTCTTATGAAAGAACATCCTTTTCCTTCAATACTGTATGATGAAGGCATATTTCTGTATTCCTACTTGCTAAAATTATTTTAATCGAAGGATAAAATGATTGCATTCCCCACTTTTAGTTCCTAAATTGAGCAGCACTCTGAAACCACACCTTCTCCACATTTTCCTTTCCAAGCTCCCAAAGGTGTTTGAGAATATGGACCCCTCTTTTGGATGTAATCATTAAGTAATCTGCATTTTCTGGATGCAAAGTCACCGAGTGGCGAGCCAAAACCAAAGACTGGCAGAAGCGGGACAGAACCAGCAAATACAGGCAATCTTTCTCTGCCTCATTGAGGGGAAGAACACTTTCCCAGCCAGCAAGGACCGGTCCACCCACCTGAACGGGCTCAGGGTGCTCCGTCATCATGTACATTATAGTGATGGCAAGCTCATGGATATAGTAGCCACTGTTCATGTCCCCAAAGTCAAGGATTCCAGAAATCTTGTAGCCATCATTGTCATCAGGTTGCACAAGCACATTGAGGCCATTGAAGTCGCCGTGATTAATACCTTAAGAACAGATTTAGAAACGTTCAGAAGCATGGCTGCGTTTTTAACGATTTGCTGGTCTACATGCTTGAACATGACCAAAAACTTCAAATCCCAAAAGGAAACGTCACAATCTGCCGAACACAAATCATACTCACACTTGCGAAAGCTGTGGCGTTTGGTGTCCACAGATGTCTTATAATGTTCAATGACAGATTTCACGACCTCCTGAAGAGGATCTCCATCCAACACACTGACGTACGCTTCCAGGAGAACAACATTGGACAGACTCCATATGAACGTTTCCCTCTGCAGAATGCCGAGATGGGGATGTTCCATCTGAAAAGAAAACGATAAAAATGAGTCACACTTATACGTACTGTAAAGAAACACACGGAGTTTGCAACTTGAGCGCTTCAAACCAAGCACAGCAAAACAAACAACAAAATTTCAGGGAAAAAAAAAAAGTTATACAATAATACCTTCTGAAGGATTGTGTCCATTCTGGCTGCTGTCTTGCCAGTTTCATACAACAGCTTTGGAGTTAAAGGAACCTTAGAAATGGTAACCCCAGGTAAGTAAGTCAAGAGTCGCACCAGGTACTTCTGACAGCCATAACCACAATCTACAAAAAGTAAAAACAAACTATTGTTATCACCTTTTACCTCAATTTCATGCTTCATGGATCCTGTATTATGTGGCCTTGTTTGAGGGCACATTTGTCATTACCACAGTGCACGTTAATGACGAAGTGACATTTAGATTGACAAAATGTAATTGCTCATCTTGAGGCTAGATGTATTAGTCTGCTACTTCTGGTCATCAGTTATCTTTAATGAGCTCTATGAAATAGCAGCAGCTCAACATACAGCACCTAGTGATGATGTACTATGCATCCTACACAGTGTCCTCCAGGTCAAAATATAATAGTATAGTATGGAAAAGGCAGTTTTAAAAATTGGCTCACATTGTAGATTGGGTAACAATAAAGGTCATTTAAAGCAAGTAGGTTTCACATTTGGCATATGTTTTTAAAAACAGTATAATGTTTTTAATCACATATATTTGTAGATGATTACAAAGAACTGAAGAATTTGCTGTGAGTTCGTGCTTAGCAAACCAAATCCCTGCTGATGGATTGCTTTTATTTCTAAGCTAATTGTTATACATTAAAAATATTTTTCTGGAAAGCAAACTGCTAAATATTCTGTAGACGCCCTCAACTGGAGGTGGCTGAAGATATTATTTTGATCTTAGTTATGTGGATCTTACAGTTTATACCATCATGTAAATCCTATATGACATCAATATGAATCTGAGCAGATAATAGTAGAGCGCTATGGTAACAGTCTACTAATACTTTGAACAGAGGCTCAGTTGGAGGATGGATCATCCTGTTGGTTATACAGATCTGTCACATCTTGATCCACCAAATTCAATATGATAACTTGAAAATAACAGGACAAATTGTTCTTGTCAGCCAAAGATTGAACTCATGAAATAAATGTTCCTTAACTTCAGTTCATCAGTAACCTGTGATTTTTTTTTAAAAAAATAGGGTTCAGCGGGTTTTAGTCAACGGTCACATGTCTGACTGTGTCATCCGAAGCATTGCATCCTCTCACCTCTGCTGTACATTATGTATACAGAAACCTGCAGGGCCAGTCAGAAGGGCAGCTACCTGGTCAGGTTTTCAGACGGCAGTGTTCTGCTGACCCTTCTACAGGGACTTAAATCAGGGCATTGCACAGCCCTGTATAATTTTGATCACATAATGCTATTTATTGTGATCTCAATGTGACATAAAGTAAAATGATAACTGACTCCTAAATAAAAAACTTTAAAACATGACAAAAGTATAATCAACAAAAAAAAAAGGTTGAAATCGTGAAACTTATAAATACTGGACACAATATTCAACTGTAATCTTACATTTAATAGAAAATACCAATTATACTACTAATTATACTACTATTGTATACAAAAGCCAATAGTGTATTTATCTGCTGCAGAAACTGAATTCTTTAATGTATTTAAAGCCATTTTATGTGTTTTATAATATTTTATTGAGTCTTTTAACCTTTTCTTTTATGTGCTGGTTTTACGTGTTGTCAGCGGAAGACAAACAGATTGTACAGGATAGTGAAAACCTGAGCCAAGATCATGGATGTTCAGATCCCTGATCTACACTCTATGTGAAGCAGGCGGGTGCTCCAGAGAGCACATAATATTATCCTTCTCTCAGATCATGTTGACATTTGTCTTGATGCCCTCTGAGGGATGCCATCGAGCTCCCAGCAGGGAAACAAATAGAGATACTAATTCCTTTATTCCATATGCCATCGTTTTTTTCAATTTTTCAAAACAAGTTTTTATTTATTTATATCTATTTATTTCTTCCGTTACACTTGTCACTGATGGTAAAACTGTGACACTATATGACTGGATCCTCCCATGATCTCATGTCATTGATGACTGTGTGTGTATATAATGTCCTTTCCTTTGCAGTGACCCATGTCTGCAAACAGAACAGCTTCTTGGGTGTAAATAAAGTTTTCTAAATCGGAATCAGTGTTGGAAACAGAAATATTTTCTCAGATCTGAACTACAGTTTGATCTACGAGCATACCCATTTCCTCCAGACTCATGAGCTGTCCTGAGGTGTTGGGCACAGCTGTTTGCGCAGGAAGTCCATTCTGCTGCAGGAATGACATGGCATATGTCTGCACCTCAATGATTGTTGGGTTCTTGCTGTCCTCTGAGTTCATGATTTTGAGAACATACTCGCCACCGTCACTGGATGCCACATAAAAGTTCTGGTCATCATAGCTGGGTAGGGGGCGAACTTCAGATGCAGTCAGCTGGAAAAGCCTCTTCACCATTTCAGACACCTGAGGCTCAATAAACATGGGCTTGACATGCTGCGCCGCCATTTGTTCTGAATACTAGAAAAACACCAGAGAATATGTTTTGCACAAGATGAACACCTAATGGAAAAAATATAAAAGTTATTTTTCAATCTATAAGGAAATTTATCAGTAAAACATACACAAAAGCAAAGCAATGTTTCACTAATCTCAGAAATCCATTTTTTATTCTTAAGAGAACATGAACATCATATCAGATGTTTGGAAAGCGTTGAGATATTTTACCATTTCATGGAAAAGTTGCATATTTTTAATTTCAGCTCACATTTGCAGCTCTGCCTCTGCAATACTCCTTTTACCGTCTTGTAAATGACTTGTTACCAGTAAACCTTTAGTTGTAAATTAGTAGTCAGTCACTAATCAGCTTGTTGTTGTGTATAAAGTACACAGCAATAAAGTAAAACAGCAAGCACAACAGCAAACAACGAACAACATAGTTTATGAGCACGAACAAGTGAGAAGACTCACCTATCAGGCAGCATGAAGACAGCAAGGCACAGAAGGTCCCGCGCTCGTGCTGACACAAGACAATTCATAGACATATATACGTAGACGCCTCATTGAGCGCTGGAGAGGTGAACCAGCGTCGCCGCCATATTGGATGGGTATCCGCTGTCGAGTTTTGCTGCAGCGTCAACGTAGTTTCCCTACAAAACTTTTTGTGGAACAACGTGTATATATTACACACACACACACACAAAAAAAACACTTTTCTACATAATTGGTTGATAAATAATATTAACACAGTGAATAATCTCCTGAATGCATGTGAATTGTTAGAATTATTATGATATTATTATTAGAATTATTCCTACACACCAAGAACCCAGAAGAGGCAACACAGGATTAAAAAGTAGAAGTAGAAAAAAAGCGTAGCTTCATATATGAGTAACGAAGCAGAGCGCTGGAGGATTTAATGTACTGCACAAAGGACAATCATGAGACAAGTGGGGAGAAGACATTACATTTAACAAAGAATGAGTGAAGAATAAAATAAACCTAAATTAACACTAATACGCGCACACACACACACACACACACACACACACACACACACACATATATATATATATATATATATATATATATATATATATATATATATATATATATATATATATATATATATATATACACACATATATATACTTTTCAACACCAGTCTGAGACAAAATAGAGTCCCAGTGCTGTGCAAGTAAACACCTTTCAGGACCCATTACAGTTTGCATATGATAATGGACTTGGGGTTGAAGATGCCATCATATACCTGCTCCAGAGAGCACACTCTCAATTCAGGCAGCACTCTGAGGGTCATGTTCTTTGATTTCTCAAGTGCTTTTAATACCATTCAGCCTCCTTTGTTATGTGAGAAGCTCCATAAATTCCAGGTGGATACCTCCACAACCACCTTGATCTATGACTTCCTCACAAACAGACCCCAGTTTGTGAGACTTAAAGGTTGTGTGTCTGAGATGGAGGTCAGCAGCACTGGTGCACCACATGGAACTGTGCTCTCACCATTCCGCTTCACACTGTACACCTCAGACTTCCAGTACAACTCTGAGTCCTGTCATCTGCAGAAATGCTCTGATGACTCTGCAGTTGTGGGGTGTATCAGTGATGGACAAGAAGCAGAGTACAGAGAACTGGTCAGTCAGTTTGTTAAATGGTGCGGTGACAATCATCTCATATTAAATAGCAGCAAAACAAAAGAGATGATTGTTGACTTCAGGAGGAACAAGAATAAACAAAGCGCTGTTTCCATCCTGGGAGAGGAGGTGGAGGTGGTGGAGGAATACAAGTATCTTGAAATTCAGCTGGACAACAAACTGGACTGAAAATGGAACACTGAATACATCTACAAGAAAGGTCATAGCAGACTGTACTTCTTAAGGAAGCTGAGATGGTTTAACGTCTGCACCAAGATGTTGCATATCTTCTATAAGTCTGTTGTGCAGAGTGCAGTCAGCTTTGCAGCATCTGCTGGGGTAGTAGCATCAGAACCAGAGACTTGAAGAGAATGAACAAACTGATCAAGAAAGCTGCTTCTGTGCTTGGAGTAACTCTGGAGCCGCTGGAGCTGATTGTCCAAAGAAGAATGCTGCACAAGATGATGAAGATGATGGAGGATTCTTCACACCCTCTCCACAACACAGTGATGAAACAACAAAGTGTGTTCAGTGAGAGGCTTCTTCAGGTCCGATGTAAGACTGAAAGATACAGAAGATCATTCCTGCCAGCAGCCATCAGCCTCCAGAACAAGACCTCCTCAAATTAACTAGTATATACTACAATATTGAATTTCCCTTTGGGATTAATAAAGTACTTTTCATTTCATATATATATATATATATATATATATATATATATATATATATATATATATATATATATATATATATATATATATAGATATAGATATATATAGATATATATATAGATATATATAGATATATATAGATATATAATGTAATGTTACTTCTGAGTGCTATATTTTATTATTAAACCTACATAAAATGAAACATCCTGGGTCTAATGTCTTGCTGTTCTGTTTACAACAAAATTTGGATTGTCTTCATTAAATCTTACTCCAAGGTTTTTGGAAAGTTAGCAGCCCTTGTGTACTAGGAAATGTCCCTCGGCAGTCTAAACCTATCGCAGCATAACTAAGGGATAGTTAGATAGCTAGTGATCCCTAACTATTGGACTTATCAAAATATTTTAACTTAAAAGCACGTTGTTTTTTAATGTTTTACAGTGATCTGTATCATAACAATATCTCTGCCCTTTGTAACAAACCAAACTGTGAGGAAAAACAGGTAAAAATCCGTGGAGTTGTTGTCGTGGTTGGACCTACACTTTACAAATAAATGCATTGGCGGCGCATGGGAGACCCATCCAAGATGGCGGCGCGATGAGACGTCAGCTCGTATAGGCCATAGACATCATGTCTATGGTATAGGCGGCGTGATACGTGATACGTCTAGTTATATATGATGTCTATGAAGACAATTTATGCCTCACACGGAAAATCCGGTGAAAGTTTTTCAAAATAAAATATATTAACGTACGTAATCACGTGTAAGCTAACCATTTTAGCAAATAAGTAAATTAAAACTTTATTTAAATACTTTATTCCCAGAGAAAAACTATAATGTTGTAGTAATTTTTTTTTATTTCAATCTATTCTATTACAGTTATTTTATTTCTAATGTAACGGTGAGGAATAATAGATAGATAGATAGATAGATAGATAGATAGATAGATAGATAGATAGATAGATAGATAGATAGATAGATAGATAGATACTTATTAAGCTTCTGAATAAGGCATCTTTTTGTCAAACATTTTAAAGAAGACACTTAATGTTTTATTTCCTTAAGTTATTTTACCTATCTATTATGACAGCAGAAGGAGGGTTTGGCTGCCATATAGTCCTGAACATATTTACTGTGCCAATAGGAGCCTTTTGTGACAGGCCAAAGGTCAAATTTCTTTGTGACAGACTTTATGTGCTCCCATAAGTAACCAGCAGATGGCAGTTTTTGTTCAGTCATATCCCGACGCACCCTCACAATTATCTGTTTTACTTCAACTGAGTTGTGGAAATTCTAAGGAATCCAAGATACACATTTTTGGCATAGTAGATAGAAAATCAATACGTTATTTTTTATATATCAGATGTGGGTCAACATGTGCCTGAAATACAACTACTGCTGCACCTTAGATGACCAAATATGACAGAATGTGTTGAACATGCACAAAACACACTGAACCTTTACAACAAAAGAAGTCTATTTATGGCAAGTTAGACAGAAATATTCTACTGATGCAAAGAAAAGTACAGTTAAAGTTGATGTTTCTGGTGCCTTCTTTTAAAATGTTGAAGTCTTTGGCTTGTTTCAAAATTTTATTTAGATTGTTTTATTGTACTAAACAAAACTTAATGGCGGGGGGGGTATGCATATATTATAATATTAAAAAAAAAGGGGGGGGGGGGGGGGGGGGATTCTAATTTACAAAGAGTACAGTTTCTCTGGTTCCATGGCACTGACACTAAGTCGTGATAGCTCGTTCGGTATGAATATGACAAGGCTCTAAGTTCTATTTGTCTCCAGTTCAGGCTAAATCAAATTCTGCCTCGTTGTTAGAAAGGAAACACTATACAAACATTTATTAATGTATGAAAAAGTAACTGCAAATGACATGTGGTACACAAGCAAAATAAAGTCCACTCTTAAAATCATCAAAAAAAAACTTTTTCTTTGAGTTGGAGTTGCTGCTCTAGTATGTCACCAGGGGTTGCATGTAGACCAATATATTATATAGTTAATGTATAAAATTCTATGATAATAATGGTGTTCCTGCACTGAAAAGGGGTTTTGTCATGTCTTTTTGTCATGTTTTCAACATGTTACTTTATAGATCAATCTGGATATTTACTTTTTTTTGTATGTTTTATATATCGGGAATCTATCAATCAATAACACTATGTACAGACTTCTCTAGACCACTGATAAAATTCATTCATTCATTCATTCATTCATTCATTTATTCATTATCCTAACCACTCAATCCAATGAAGGATCGTGGGGAAGCTGGAGCCTATCCCAGCAGTCTTTGGGCAAAAGGCAGGGTACTCCCTGGACAGTTCGTCAGTCTATCGCAGGACTGATAAAATTAAAATAAAATAAAATATGTAAATCAAAGCTAAAACTACATTTGGTCAGTTGCACAGTACTTTGCTGGATCTTGCCCATTTTTATTTAAGGACTAATATTTCATACCACTTTGCGTACAAGGACTTGGGTCTTTATTTCCATTCACTTTGGTTTTGAATCCTCCTGTCATGCTCAAGCAATCCCTTCCATGAGCGCCAGTGGTTTGAAGGATACCTGCAGCACACCTGCCATCTCCTTTTTATTATTTACATGTGGTCTTGCACCATTTCTTACAGTTTCAATAATGAAAAGGTTGCATATTAAAATGTTAACACAAGCCATTTTGGTCTGCACAAACAAACACCAGATGGAGTTGTATTTAGGGACCACTGTTTCCTTTTGGAGCCTTGTGAATTATGATAAATAAAAGGAAGGGGAAGGTTTGGCCAGCTAAACTGCAGTTGAATAACTTGAACATTCATATTGAATACCGAGGTTTCAGTAAGTTTTATTTGTTCTGAATCTGTCTGGGTAAATAAAGATTAAATAAAATTAGGATAAAATGTTGACACATTGTTAATACAATGACTGACTTAATGTTATGATTAATGCAAACATGATTTCTTGGGTTAGCTTTCACATAAGCAGAGGTAATTTTTGTTTATCTACAACAAAAAGTAGCCTGTTTTTTTGTTTTTTTTTTAAAGGTCAGTTTCAACAGATGTGTTGCTGTCAGAAACTTACCAACCACTTAGTGTACTGTTGCAAAGTTGTTTTCTCAAAGTCAACAGCATGATGAAAAATGGTTCTTTTTCTCTATTTTCTACTTATGATTTGGCCACAAGTATAATTTTCATTATTAATGTTTTAGGGATTGTGTATATGGGCCTGCAGCTTGGGCAGATGTGTGTATCTCTCCAGCAGTGTGTGTTTGCATGTAAGCCACAGACATTCCTGTGATTGGCAATGAGGTTTTATTGGCGACTAAGGTGCCTGCGGTCATCTTCAACAACCTGTCACAAAGCATTCTCTCCCAACAGCAGAGGCACAATAACAATGTCAGCTGGTCAAGCAGAGTTGGGGCTGGTTTTGTGTGGCTGCCACAGATGAAGCTAGCCTATCATAGTTTGGATCATTAATGTGTGTTCTATTTATCCTGTTAGTCTCATTTTTAGCCAACTGAGTTTGCATTTTATCTCTGCAAATTTGTGCAAAACCTTAATGCTCATGCAAATGTTTTCCTTTTTTTCTGGATTACAACAATAGCCTCCAACAAATAAATGGAAACTTTGACACTTTTTTTTTATAAGATCCAGCCTTACTGTCACTTCACAGTAAAACATTTTACATCTGTGGCCTTTATTCTGTGATTTTCTCCATGTGTTTGTGAGGGTTTTCTTCAGGTGCCCACTCCTTAGTTTAAGCATGTATGTTAGATAAAAGGATGAGTCTAACCTAAGCGTGAAACTATGAGATACAAACGTCCTTTCCAGGGTGTATCATGTATCATGCATTTCAATCCTGAAAAAACATCCAATGCTTTGCAAACCTTAAAGGGGTGTTATTATGGTATTTGGAGTTTTCTGAGCTTTCTACAGTGTTATAGTGTTGAATCCTCATCAGACACTGTTTTTTATCACCTAAACGCATGTTTGAGTTTGAGTTTGAGTTCCAGCACGCTCTCTGCTCGGTTTCCATGGCGACAAAAAACGTGTCGTTTTAGAGAGTTTTTTCTACTTGGAAATCCTTGTGACGTCCCGGGGGATAAGGTTCGGTGATTGGTTACCTTCTACTGGTTAACAAAGGCATGTACAAATGCATCAGGCAGGTGGAAAACGTCGGATAAAGTTATTTCGAATGATGGCTGGTGAGTTTACCAAAGAGAGACATCCTGCTACATTCGTTGCTGTGGGTTGCTGTTTTCCACTTCGTTTTCAGGGTCTGATTCAGGTTCCAACATGTAGGGCTGTATGCTATGTGTTGACATTGTGTTTTTTTTTTTTTTATTGAGTTCATATTAGCCTAATCCTTCTGTTTATGAGATGTTACAATGACGGCGAAAGCAGGTGCGGTGCGCGCTCCCGATATAGTGCAGTGGCGGGAGGCGGAGCTTAATGCGGAAGAGTCTCAATCCACTCGTTTTGCCCACAGGCTGATCTGACAGCCTACGGAGAGGGTCAGTCTGAAGTAAATAAAGCGATTTGTGACAATAACTCGATCAATCCCAGCCCAAAAATAAATTAGCCTGAAATGCACATAATAGTTCCACTTTAACTTAATAATGCAAGTAATGAATCTTCCAGCATTTTCTATGATAATGTAGTTTTCACAAGGTAGGCCTATAGCTTCTCATTAAAGTCAAAACTTTACATTTTAAAATGTCAGTAATTAATGAAGTAAGAACCTTTTTTTTAGTCATGATTGAGATTCTTTTAAAGATACTGTGAACAAATATTGATCTTCTGATTACTGTAAGTGTTTGTCTTCCACTGAGTGAAATAGAGACATGCAATTTGCAATTGTCTCTTTTGGTCTTGTGTTTTGCTTTATCATCATTAAGGTAAAATGCTTATTATTATTACAGATGGAGGAAACTGTTATTGCAGAGTATATCCGGATAGAATAACCAGAATCCCTTTTTCCAATGAGCTAATTCTCTAATTTAAATGTTGAATAATTTTACCCAGTCTCTGCAGCTGAAAATTGCTATTGCACACCAGCAGCATATTTGAGAAAACTATTATTACTTAGCAGCAAGACATGAAAGAACCGAAAACACTAGTTTTTTGAGGACATGGTTGGTTGTGCTAAAGGAACTGGAAAACTGAAGGCACAAAACTTGCCATCACATGGTGCATATTATTGTTTGAATAATTATTTATGTTATTCATACAGTTGCAAAGTTACAATGTGACCTGAATGACTGTGCTCCACTTCTAATGAGTTATTTTAAAATCAATTTCTATTTACACTTGTCAATTATTTTTGAAGTCTCTAACTCAACAGCCATCAATCATCAACTTTTCACTCGGAACGCTGATTTAAAAAAATTAGAGGCACAATGTGTGGCAGATAAAAGACTGCCATTATTAAAATTCAGAAGAAGGGAGATTGAATATATTAACAAAACTCAGAACTGGGCCAGTTGTCTGGAAGCTGTTAGGTAGTGAGTAGAAGATGGCTCATTTAATATCAATGCATTTGGGGGGTTTTCTAAACCAGCTGAATAAGTTACTGGCTGGTTTGTAACATGTTCAGGAGTAATGCCATTCTTTTATTTTCTGCTCCATTTGTTAAGCTGCCTGTCCAGCAGTTGATAGACATTCTCTTATCAACAATGATATTTTGGAGTACATACCCTACCAATGACCCCAAAAAGCAGAAATAGTTTGTTCCAAATTTAAGGTACATCAAATTATTAAATTCTGCAGAAAAAAACAGTAACAGACTTGTATCACTTTTCCTTCACACTGCTGAATGTAAAGCACATTGGAGGACATTTGGAGATTGGTATACTCTATAATGATTATAACTATTCATTATCATCAGTGAAATCCATATAACTGCAAACACAGCACTATAATGGTGATCAAAGAGTAATAACATGCAGATTAAAGGATGCAACCCACTTGGACTGCAAGTCAGTCAATACTTCCAGTTCTGTAACCCCTATTAAGATTATTGCAACAACAAAGTGTAAATAATCCATAATAGACTTGGAATAATCCCCGGCTGAAATATCCGTTAACATTGAGCTAGACACATCTGTCTAGGCATTGTATCACAGACAGTTTCTGTTCTGACTTATAAATGACCAGATCAGTCCCTGACTTTCCTTGATTGTCTGTAAACTTAATTTAGTACCTTTTAATTCCCCCCATGGATACAGCTATAAAAAGTTACTTTTTAAATCTTACGGCAGAGAAAAGCAATATTCTTTAATCAGGGTAAAAGCCGTCAAGAATTTAGTGTACCCTTGGTTATACATCATGCATTTCTTAATAAGTGAACTCCAATGAAAAACAAATATGGTAAATTGTCATAATTGTGCAGTAATATAATATGACAGAAACTAAAGCAAAAATGGAGAAAAGGACAAAACAGGTTTTTAATATTTGCAACACACACAGCATTTTTGATGGCTTAATATTTGATGCGAGGAAGTGAGGTAAGAAACTGAATCTTCACAGAAAACTCTTGTGTTATTATACAAAGAGACTTCCAACAGAGGCCTTGTTTCTATTCTATTCAGAGGTATTTAATCAGTTTAAATCACATGGAGCGCTTTAGAGGCAATGTGAAAACTCCAGAAGGGTTTCTTTCATTTAAAGTGTCTCCAAAAAGTTTCTTCTCAGACTCCAATTGATCGTGATGCTGTTAAAATCAGCCTAAGCTGTGTGAGTTGACATTTACTCAGGCTAATGTGGAGAGAAGGCAGATGCAGACACACTGCTGGCAAAAACAGTACAGTCTGGAAAGGGAAACAATGTGATTCAGCCTCTAAGAATGTTCAAGTCCAACGACACAAACAAAAACTCATCAAGCCCCAAATTTCCCTTTCATGATGTATTGACTTCTTCCTGTCGACAAGCAGAGGGCCTTTCTTTATACTGAGGTAGATTTCAGTCATTTGAAAAAATAAAGCAACATATAAATGTGTAATTGTTAATATGGCATTTTTAAACATGAAGCTAAATGGATTGTTCTTGTTATTTCAGCTTAGAACACAACAAAATGTCTCCACAAAAAGAGACAAAGCAATCATTAAAATACAGTGTGTTTTTGGACTCCATCTGTCATCCTGTCCATATTTATGATATGGCCTTTGGCTCCTGTATCTAGCACCATTGTACTGACTCCTGCTTGTGGCATATTTGACTCGATCAAATGCACCCGGAGCAACACCTGTCTGGCTTGGCAGTTGTGAAAGAGACAATGCTGATAAGCAGCTTTAGTGCTCTGCATATGAATACCTTCCAGTAATCAGGTGTGAGAACTAGCGATCATATTTCATGACAGCCAAGATACTGCTTACCTTACACAGTATTTTCATTAACCTTTCTACAGGTCCTAAACACAACTGACATTCAAAATGCAGAAGCTGTTCCTTTTTCTATTTGGTTTTTTAGTAAATTATCCCTCAAAATTCCCTCGTGTATAACCCACAGGTGCAGGATAAGTTGGCCATATTCTTCCATCTACTCCAGGAAATGAAAAACTTCACGGTGGCAGGGAGACCTACAGGATGAGTCTGTTGTCAAATTGTTTCACCAGCTATCTGAGTGTAAAAAGTATGTAGAACAAGACACTATCTTTTAAAAGGAACACTTGCTCAGTGAGTCTCTATCATGGGACTTTTATCAACCTATTTTAATGTTCTGAAACACAACTGGTTCATTTTCCAACAGCTTTGAAACAGGGGAGTCTTTTCTCAACATGCATGAGTGTTGGTAGAAAGTTACAGAGGAAGTTCATCTGGGAGACTTGGATTAGCCTTACGTTTTATCTTGTTAAGATTATTTTCAGGACTTGTATTGTAACTCTGCATCTGTCTAGTTTAGTTTATACCTTAAAGCAACTTGCTTTAGGATAACTGCTGTGAGTAGACTGTCAGCTACTGCCCCAGTTTAAGTGGGTGAAAACACTGATGATACCTGCTGCTACTGAAAATGGAACACATACATGGCATACATGACCTGATGAAAGAGATCTGTGGAAATAGAAACTGATGTTACAAAAATCCAAATAAATGAATCCCAAACCTGTCTTATCCTAAGTACCAAGAAATGTAGCCTACTACAGGTTTTCTGTGGCTCCTGACTCAGTAAAGGTTTGATTATAAATATTAAGTCTTAAGTACCTCATAATATGTCATTTTCTTGTATCAGCTGTTACAGAAATAAGGGCGGATACATTTCATGTAGAGTGTTGTTGTGTTTCTCTTGTGGGTTGGAACTCAGATATTTTAATGAAAATAGCTAAAGGTGTGAGAGGTGACTACATATACATAATAATGGTATCTGTCTAAATGATTTGATGTAGGGGCCTGAGGCTGAGGGCATTGCAGACAACTTTCATTAGCTTCTATGTGTAAAGCAAGCTGACATGGCGATTCTGGGGGGCAAAATTAATCTCCCAACTGTACCACCTGTCGAGGCTGTTGTCTACATTACTTTACACCACTTTGATTTAAAAGCTATATGCTATATAATGGGCAAAGGTATGGATTTGGACTGCCATGCATCAGACTGATTTATCTATTTCTCTCTCCTCATGATCTGTAGTGTTATACAATGAATGTTTTATTTTTAATAGAGACAGTTGCTTTGGAAATGGTTCTATTCTTCCTGTATCACACTGAGACTGTAAAATATTTCTAAATAATAACTAAATAAATTAACATGGATATATGACATACATTTATGAAATACACTTTTTTAAGAAATAAAATTTTAAATACAAATTAAAACAAACAAAAAACCTACGTTACACATTGCATGTTTGTAGTCAGTTAACTCTGTAGTTTATAACCTACTAGTCCAGTACTTCTTTAACCCCAAAGGACAGGTATGAAGGCATGTCGTTACACTGTATTACACGGTGGTTTTAAAAATATTAATCAACAATTTATTTATCAACCCAAAAAAACTTTGAGTGGCTACTTTACCACCCTGGCAAGAACACAATGACAGCTGTAAGCTCTCACCCTCTGAGAAGACAAAAAGAAGATCCAATTAATTGGTCAACATTAAGCAAAAGCACCTAGCGGCAGTCCAGCACTGTCTAGTACAATGAGGCTCAACAGCTCACAACAAAAACTCATAACAAAAGACTTCCCATCAGCAGTATATACATATATATATATATATATATATATATATATATATATATATATATATATATATATATATATATATGTATATATATATATATATATATATATATATATATATATATATATATATATATATATGTATATATATATATATATATATATATATATATATGTATATACTGCTGGTGGGAAGTCTTTTGTCTTTATATATATATATATATATATATATATATATATATATATATATATATATATATATATGTATATATATATATATATATATGTATATATATATATATATGTATATATATATATATATGTATATATATATATATATGTATATATATATATATATATATGTATATATATATATATATATATGTGTGTGTGTGTGTGTGTGTGTGTGTGTATGTATGTATATTTATGTGTGTGTGTGTGTGTGTGTGTGTGTGTGTACATAGCAGCCATTCCACCTGATATTGCTTGTATATCTTATTACAAGTTGCATTTCACATGGCTAATGATGCTGGGGTCTGTTACACAGAAAACTTCACAAAATATGTCACATACATGAAATTAAGCCACTTGGCATTCTCAATAAGTTCTCTAGCATCTGTTCTTCTATCTTTGCAGCACTTTATTGATTAGCCAGGGTGGCCAACCATACCTCTCATTTTCCTGATGTTCCAATTAAATTTCCTTACTTGGCTTGCTCTCTTTACTTGCTCTTCTTTTTCTTTCTTTCGTTTATTTGTCAGCACAAGACAGAAATCTTCTCTACATAGTGATAAACTTGCTCTCTGTGTTTCTAAATCTGTGTTTGTTTACATCAGACACAACGTTGCATTTACAATTATTGTAAAGAAGCTGCTCTATATGTCACCCACAATACATACCGAGATGAAGAAATGCTGATGAATAAGCAAATAATCATAGCCAGCTATAAATTACACAACTGGAAAAACCAGACTTTGTTTTATTCTATTTTATGGATTTTTATTTAATTTGTTCCTTTTTAATATCCGCCTTGAAGAACGTGTTTAAAAATTCAGCCATGGCTGAAATATCTAGATCAGATGCTTTATCGGATTATGTGCACCTCTCCTTGGTTTGATCTGATGTTCACTTAGGGGATCTTCAGATTTGAGCAAAACTTCTGAAAGTCAAAACTTTTGTGCATTTATGGACCCTGATTTAGTAAAAGACAAAACAAAACAAATTAAAAAAAACATTATAGTTGCTTTCCATCTTGTTGGAGGGAGGGGTGTTTTGATCTTTGGGATATGATATATACCAGTTCTGTTGAGTTAGATCTCACAAGGCCTGCAGTCCTGGAGCTCTTCATTGTGTCGCTGCTTCAATATATCTCAGTTAAAATAAATGGATCCAGCAGTGTATGAACTTCTGTACAAACCTGCAGGATTACAACCCTCATAGGACTTAATTTAAGAGCCCTGGTCTACTCTATATGAGTCACTTATATCTTAATACTATATCCTACACATTTTAAACCTACAGAAATCCATCTCAGGTGAACTCTCTTTCCAGAGATGGTAACATTTTGAACACAAACTCGCAGTCTTCCAGCAAGCTAACAGCACACAAGTAATGGGAAAGTTACACAGTGATCAAATGTTGATTGATTGAAATTTAGTTGTTAGTCAGCAGGACCGCCAACAACCAATATTACAAAGAGAATGAGGTCCCAAAAAACCCAAATAGCAAAGAGGTGTAGGTGAAATGCATATATACCAGCTGCACTGGACAATCTGTGTCATCTGTGTCAAAACAATTGGTTTTATTTCAACATGAACTACCTGACCACTTTGACTAATGTTTGTTTTAACACAGTAAAACAAAAAACAATCAACAAAAGCTCCAACACAACTAGGAGTAGCTCACATCCATCAGATATTTTTTAAACTGCCCACAGATTTCAGCAAAACTCAGAAGACATGCATTTGAGAATCCCCAACATTAGAAGCAGAGAACAAATTTAAAGAAAAACTTTGAGAGAAAGAGAGAGAGAGAGATAAAGAATGGTTAAGGACAGAAATTAAAGAATTTGGTTCAACATTTAAACCTTTGACATGTGTGAGACAGACAGCAGGCATGACGGCAACAGGCATCAAAAATAGCAGAACAACCTCGAGTTAGGGCTTACATCGCTCCAATGACCCGAGAAGAGGGAAAGGTTAATTATGATGATAGGGCCTTTGTGACTTTGCTTAATCATGATATCTGTCTCAGACTAGTATCATAAACTTTATTACCATGCTGACATTATGAAGGATAAAAATGTGAACTGCTAGTATTCTTCATTTTGCAAACAGTGGTATATTATATTGTTTTTTTTATTTTTATATTATTTAACATATTTTATTTTATACCGTTATATTATGATATAATAGTATGTTAGCATTAAAATCATATTTCTCTTTAAGTTTCATTTGCAATAAATGAGTGTGCTTTGTTATATTTACATAAAAAAAAAACAATACCACAACAAACAAGAGAAGCTTGAGTCCTATTAAACATGTTTTGTATCTGGACTGCTTGGTGGTGTAGCACCATCACAGTCGGGCCTTTCCATCTGGAGACGGCAAATTGCTTCCACACAAGTGTCTCTGTTATCACTCCATATTCCTCCCATGTTATGTTGATCAGAAAGATTGACAGAGATGCTGTCCCTCTAATAGCTGACGGCACATTGAAATGTTATGTAACACATTGATGAAATGCTGATTGTTAGTTACAAACAATATAGTAACTTTACATACTCATGAGTTACACACATATCTCTCTCATTACGTGCTTTGTTAATCAATAAAACAATACTTCAGCAGACAACATCAGACCTGTCAGTGCTGGCACTTTGAGAGTGAACTGGTTGTTGCTGAAGAACAGACAGAATTTCTTACCACAGTGTTTTCTTACCACACATTCACACATTCAGGGAGGCAGCAGTAATGAGATCACTTGCCAGTGATGGCAGAAATCTTTCACACCAAACTGTTTAGCAGGCAAGAAACAAAAAAAAGCAATTAAGGCAAGCGCTCAAACCTGCCAAAGAATTGAAACCTTTTTTAGCTTCATCTGGATGATGGGCGTCATCCATCAAGGTATCAAGACTGACACTTAAAGTCAGACATGAGATCAGAAAGTTAGCCATAACTAAAAGAGTCCCTGGCGTTGAATTAAAGGACAAGGACTCAGGCTTATGTAGCTGAGGTCGCCATGTGTCCTCTGGTGGACCAGTACTAGATTCATAAGGTAATATGACAACTTGCAAATAACCAGCAGGAAACCTGAAGAGAACTCTGTGGATAAACAGCTAGTAGACAATACTGTAACAATAAACATCAATAACAGACAAATGTTGGTAAAACAACTCAAATAACACAGTCACAGATAATTGGTGTTCAGTTTTCATGAAAAGCTGAGTCAGTTTTACAAGTATCTTGTTTTATCAAAGACACTTGCTCTTTGGCAAGAAGAAAGAAGTATAATGGATGTACCTTTAAATTTAATATGGTCAGTGTTATGTAATTTATAGAGGTTCGACCGAACTGTGGATTTTGAATGAAGAAAAGGATGAGATCTTCTTAAAAGCAGATTAATCTTCGGGTCTTTAACAGCTCATTATATGTTTCCGATATGTACTTTGTCCTTCATATGAAAACGGGTTGTGTATCAATTCGACAAAATGTCATGGAAAGAAAAATCTGGCAGCTAGTCAGTTGATGTTAGTTGTTGGAAAACATCTGCAGGAACTCCTTATGGAGTAGTTTTCATTTTTGTTGTATCTTCCCTGTTTTGGGGGATTAAACTGAGAATTATCCATCAGCCTTATATTACATCAGTCACTCTTTAATAGGAATAAAGAAGCATTCCGGTCAGAGGATGTTACAAACCAAAACATGGCAGTCCTGACAGGAGGAAGTTATCAATAAAGAACTTGGAATCTTTGAACTGGATCTATCCTTTAGGTGTTTTGTTGTTTCCTGACTGTATGCACAAAATGGTTTATCTGGTTAACTTTAAATAATCTATAGGTTGTACACCAATTTATCTGAGAATTGAATGTGTCCATGGCCTGCTCTGCAGATCTTAAGTCGCAAGTACTTCATGAGTATAAGCACTCACACCCAGAATCAATATCTGTAAAGGATTGCAGGGAGGACGTTTGGCAGTAACTTCATTTCAGACTTCCACTTGTTGTGTTCATAGCCCTTGAAACCCCCAATTTTTTCCTTTAGTTTTAACCTGATCCGTTTACTGGAAGCCCAAGAACAGAAAACAAGAGGATCCTTTTAACTGCATGTATTCTTAAGGACACAAGTAAGGTATGCCGTGCTGAGCTCAGAAAGACAGAGCATCTCCCACAGCCTGAGCCCTGAGCATTGTGTGTGAATGACATTCATCATCCTGGGCAGGAACGGCACTGTAATTAGGTGGCACTGACTGACCAGTTACTGACTGACTGCTAGATTTTGATGTACTGTTCAATGTGTGTGTGCAAGGTGTGTATATAAGATATATATATATATATATATATATATATATATATATATATATACACATATATATATATATATATATATATATAAATAGCGATGGACTGGCGAGCTGTCCAGCGTGTACCCTGCCTGTCACCCAAAGCCAGCTGGGATAGGCTCCAGCTTCCCCGCGACCCTGATTGGATTAAGCGGTTCAGAAAATGAATGAATGAATGAATATATAAATAGTAACATTTGCAAAAATAAATTTTGTAGAAAGAAGAAAGATGAATCAGGAAGCCCAGTCCCACCGGGCAACACTTAGCTGCGAGGAGGAAGGCTATAAGAGGAAGAACACCCCTCCAACTCACCATGATCCCACACAGTCTGCAGTAAACAGGACAATGAAACACCACCACTGAAAGAAACCAGCTGCCACTGCAGCTGTATGCTCTCCACAGCTGAAAAGCATGTCTAGTTAGTGGGTCAACATAACAAAAGAGCCTGCAGGCAGTTGGCTAATTAGTAATATGCTGAAAATCATCCGCTAAAAACAACCAGTAGTCCAAGAAAACAGAAACTGCAATATATTAAATCAATATTTACAAGCTCAAATGAACCCAGTGTTCTGTTCATAAGAAAACAAAATGTAAATCACTCCAAAGAAGCTTCAAAAACTTGATGAAAGGAATCAAACGCACTAGAACTCACATAAACTTTCTCATGAAATTCATTTGAGCTAAGACCTACATTAGCTAAGACCATTGCACAACAACAAAGACACCAACAACACAACAACACCACAACAACCCAGACAGATTATCTGTCTGAACGTCAGAAAATCCAACTGTCTTATTGGAACAAGCCAGGTCTGATCAGAAACAATCTGCCTGTGCAACAAAGCCTTTGATTGTAAGGCAGACTCATGAGACGAAGATGCAAGGCCATACAATGCCTAAAGCAGAGAAAGGCAAGACAAGACAAATGGACACAAAACAGGCTGCCCCCCAGTTTGTGGGGGTTCTCACATTCTCCAGTTCCCTCCTGTTCCACCTAAAAGTGAACAGTTGATTGTCTACTTTGTTGCAATGTTGGCCCAGTAATGGTCTGCCAACCTGTCCAGGATGCTAGGTGAGAGCAGGGACAGACCTGTTGACACTGTGTAGGATAAATACATTATGTAAAATTGATGGATAACTTAGTTGCTTTATGCAACAAAAATACTTTATTACATGTTGTAAAACATTGGATAACACCTGTCAAAACCCTGCCTGGTTCTTACACGGCATCATCCTTGTGGTTCCAAACATGACTAGGGTCTAAAGGATCTGGGTTCAAGTCCCTGGGCTTCTTGAGGTGAACCACTGTGGGCTCCTGAGTAAAGCTCTTAATGTTCAACTCTACCCTGGTCCTTTAGAATCAACCAAGCAACCTAATGCTCCCAGTATTACTAGGATGGATGAAACTCAGAGAATTTTTCCATCCCAAATTTTGTTACTGTGTAAACAACAGGCCAGAATACAAAACTTCTGTGTCTTTGTGGTGTTTTCTGTCTCAGCATTGTGGTGTAAACAGAGATTTCTCAGGGTTAGAATCAAATTGGAAATTTTTTTTATCAGATTCAGGCAATCGTGTTTTTTTTTTATCAACACACCCTGCAGCTTTTAGCATATCAACCACTGATTAGTCAGGTATGGCTTTGGTCTAAATCAGTTCATGAGGAAAACAGAAAAAAACAAAACAAACCAAAACCAAAACAATTGAGCATGGCAAACAAAATTTCAGCATCATAAATATTTTACATTGAAAGTTATCTTGGCTCATTTCCAAACCAGTCATGCTCCTTAAATGAGCATCTGCTGCAAACAATTTCTAGATAATGACCCAGTAATGGGCAATTATTGCGTTTTAGGAATCTAAATTTGATATGCTGCTGCACACTGCGGCACATCAATTTGTGATATCCTGATTTGTCTCAGGAAAATAGAAATACAGCCACAGCTCAAAACATGGCAAAGAGTTTTACACGTAGTGAAATCAAGATATATCTTTAGTGCAGTGTTACTCATGATGCTCCTATGAAAGCCTCAGTCCAGCAGGCTTTTCAGTGTATTCCTGCTTCAGCACATCTGATTCAAATTAAATTGATTCTAACATTTGGTTCTGCACAATTACTCATTAATTTGAGGCAGCTTTCCCCTTACAGCCTGTATTTACACCGTATCCACAACATACAACAGAATCTGATAAAAATCAACCCCTGTTGGTCCACACTATCATTTTCCTCTATGCTCTTATCTTCCTCAGAGAAGAATGAAGAAAAAGTAAGTTATTGTGCGGTGAGATGCTGAAACCAGAGGATTCACAGAGAAATAAAAATAGGTTTTACCCAGGTGCTAGTCTGACAGCGAGCGATGGGATGCAATATCATCACACTAATTTACATTATCAGTACTTTGGTTGTTTAACCTATTTTTTTATTTCATTTTATTTGTTTTACCACATATGTTAAAATGTTGTTTTCCTCTCAGACTCTAGCAGTAAAGCTTTGTTTAGTTATGTCTATGAGGGTGACTGAACCACTGCATAAAACATGCTACTTGCATCAAATACAAAGTAGAAAAACTGTTGAATAATTAATATAGTTACCATCCTATAGGAGATTATTTCTGTCAAACACTCCCATCAAGGCTCGTGTGGTGTAACACTGGTAAGTACATCAAAACAGTTAAAAAAAAAAAATGTATAAAAATAAAAGAATGCCAATCCTAAGTTAAAAAAGACGAATTTTACATAAATGTATCAGGATGAAAGTAAAACTAGTCCATTTTTTTTTTTAAACAATCTGTTAAGATATCTGTATATTTGGTGTTATGATCACTACATAATTATAAATTCATTTCTCACCTGAGTGGTTTAAAACCTCTAGGCATCTCTGTCAGTTAATATGTGAAACTACGCCGAAACCTGGATGCCGGAAAGGATTTTACTGAATGGACAAGTTATTCTGTTGTCATGGCCACATGGGAACACACAGCAACACTATGTTATCTAAAACCAAAGATCTGACAGCTCAGAACAGTTTGTCATCCTCACTGTGCTTCAGGTTTGTCACTGGAAGAGCTTTAGGCTAAGATTTCTATGATAATATTGACTCTGGTGAAAACAACTGCAGGTGTTTCATTTCTACGTTGGGATTGTTTTACAACAAACGTGACAGGGTACCTAAAAGTAACAAGAAAGAGGGTGGAGAGTCAGGTGTAATAGGCTGAAATTAAAATAATAAAAAGAGTCTTCATTATATTTTATTAAAACTGCTAAATTATCTGTTAAAATACCTCCACACACAGCCCCATCACAACCACCATGTTTGCAGATGACATCAGCATCATCGCCTTCATCAGCAACAATAATGAGTCAGCCTCCATAGTGAAGGTTAAAGCACTAACTTGGTGCGAAGCCAACAGCCTTCTGCTTAACATCAAAAAGTCCAAAGAGCTCATCATGGACTTCATGAGGCTACAGAGAAGACATGCCTCCCCACCTCAATGAGGGAGCAGCAACGGAGAGAGTCAGGTGCTTCAAGTTCATGGAGATCGCAGCCAGTCAGACCATATCATCAGGTTAATGCAACAGCCTCTCTTCTTCCTGCAGTAGCAGATTGGGCTAGGCATGGACACCATTAACTTTTACATTATGCAGCAAATTCTGGCTGGGAACATTCTGGGCTGGAACAGCCAAGGACATGTACAACCAGCACTGCAGGAGGGGGCCAGGAGGGATCTTCTCTGACCTCCGTCACCCAGGCTTAGTACTATTCATGCTGCTGTTCATGCACCAAACTGGTGAGTTAACCAGTAAATAAATGGTCATAATGAAAGCCATCCAAAGTTCTCTTTTGGAGAACTTTCTTGGAGGCTTTATTACTTAGATATTTCATATGATTTCAGGGAAATGATATATAAATAAATAAAATCCTTTAGGTCATGGACTGTGGCAAAGGTTTATAGCTCAACAACGCAGCAAGCTAAAGCTATTGGATCTGAATGACGGTAAAAAAGGGACTGAAAATTCTTCATATTAATACTTAATAAGCTAACAAAATCACCCAAAGCTTAATTTAGCCTGTTAGGTAGGAAATTGTACAATAAGAAAAGCATAATTTAGATACATCAAATGGTGAAGGCATAGAAGGTTTAAAACACTGGCGAATTAGCAAGTGTAGCAGCAACGCTGGCAGAAACGGTGCAGGAAACTGCAAAAGAGCACACTGTGCAGGGAAGGATATTTAATTTAAGGACTTAATCTTTCAGTCTGAAACCTTAATTTCCAGTTTGCACACTCCTGTGTTTTTATTTCAGCAATACTGAAAGGGATATTCAAACAAGACCGTCGCCCTGCCATCTTTACACTTGACAATGCAGCGGTGATTAAAATGTAAAAATATAAGTTATTCAATATACCATCTCACTTCCACAAAGAAGGTGCAAATCTGCTTAGGTTAAGAACACAACACTTTATACAGTTTATTATACTATGACCATCCCATGAAATGGATAGGTGTAAGAGAGTGGAAGGTTAGCGTAATCCCTCATTATAATGCAGCTGTCTTTTCAGGTGAAGGTTAGCATCTGCTCAGGAAAGATTTGTCACTCATTAAAAGCTGAAAGGCCATGTGATACCTATGTGTCACTGAATTATTCATTCATTGCATATGTCTGTGATAGACCTGACCACGGTTCATGAGGTTGGGTGATGAGATTATTTACAAATGTCATGCTGGCCACTTCACAGAAAAATCCAGTGTCATGATGTGCATATATCTAAAGAGATATGCATACACTTTTATATATTTAAAAAGGCCTGGAAAGATGTTGCTGACCTTCTTCCCTCATCTTCCCTCTGGCTGCTGCTGCTTGGTTCATTTAAATTTGAAACTTTTATGTGTTGTTATTGCCGGTCAAAGTCAGAAATGTTATACCTATTCTACCCTTACCACCAGACTTCTCAAGTAAATGACTGCAGTAATTCTTCGAAGTGCTTTGTTCAAGAATATTTAGCTTTCCTCATGGGCTCGACTTGCAGACCCATGAGACAAAGATGTGAGAGCAACAACGTCTAAAGCAGAAAAAGGACATGACATGACATACTGACACAAGCAAGGTGACAATAAAGCAGCATACCCACACCAGAAATACAGTAACACCTTTATTAAAGCATTAAAATGGCATTTACCAAACACATTGTACACAAAGCAATTCTAAACTTAAAATTAGCAGGAAACAGTACATTTGCCACCCTATTGTGTGTGGTGGTCCACAGTGTCACCTGACAGCATGCTAAGTCCTGGCTAAATCTTAGCCTTTCTGCATAGCATTTGCATGTTTTTCTGTAGGATTCATCCAGTTCCATATAGAAGTGAGCATGAGTGGTTGATTGTCTCATTTGTTGCCATTTTTTACCTGCAATTGACTGCCAGCCTGTCCAGGATGGGGATAAAGACTTAGATAAAGAATAGATAAAGGGATGGCTCCAAGGGCAGTTTGATCACCTAATCTAACTGAGGGGATTTTTGGTTTTTAAAGGGGAAATGTAGGCGGTTGTAGAAAATATAATACAGTACACTTTATTGTACCTGCAGGGAAATTTGATTTGGACTTCCATGCTTCTACATTAGCTGCACTGACAACATCAGTACACATCAGAACCCAGTGTAATCTACAAACAACCATCAGCCACACAATAAAAACCATATATATTTGCAAATACCTATTTACGATAAGGGCTAGAAGAACATCAGAAATAAAAATGAATCAAACAGGATGCTATTGAACGACCGCTTTTAGCCCCAACAGAGATATTGCACAATCTATGCGGCTAAAAAAGACATATGGATTATAAGAATGATAGTTTGCAGGTTTACATTTTTAAAAGAAATATTATTTCTATATATGATCCATGCAAACATTTGGAAACTACGTAATATAAACACCTCTGCTTCCGCATCCCTGAGGAGAACAACAAATTATTTTTTGTCCGGTTAAAGGAATCAAATTGTCTACAAATGTGCTATTATTTAATTATTTCTACAATAACATAAAGCAAATGATTAAAAAAAAGTCTTTTTTTTTTCCATTTTAATAACTCTGAAATTTAACTGCTTCACATGCCCACTGTTCAGTCCAAGAAGAAGTAATGGGGCACGTTGCTATGAGAAATTCCATTAAATATTACAGGCTTTACACACACAAAAAGGATAACACAGAATGTGAATTGCAGATGTGAATTTCATACCCTGTCTGCAGGATTTCAGCGACACATTATGTGTTGTCGTGATGATTGTAATTACAGAGCAGGGGTCATTGGCTTTATGATCAGAGTGCAAAGATCTGTGATAATTTGGGTGTCTATTAGTGTACATGTGGCATGCTAAGTTGCACATCTGTAGAGGCACAACTAATGCTGCGTTATGCTAACAAATCAGACTTAAGACTTAGGCCAAATGCCTGATACTGAGTATGTCCTTATGTTGCCAAAAGAGCTCTGAGGAATCAGAATGTGGAAAAAAAAAAAATCAAAGCGTCCTGTGACCAGATTGTTGGCAACAAAGCCTTTAGAACCAGTGTTGGCCTATCAAGTCTGTAAGGATGTGCAGGGGAAAGTGGCAAACTAATATGTGAATGTCAGGATGCAGATTTTTCTGACAAAATACGGCATTGCAGTAAGTCATCAAACTCACTTTAACTGTCAGTAAGCTTAATCTATCTAATCAGTGTACTTAGGTTTTAGTGCCTACGACTGGCAATCTGTCCAGGATGAACTCTGCCTCTCAGCTGCTCACAGCAGGGATTGACTCCAGCTTCCCTGTGACCCAGAACTGGAATGAGAGTGTAAAAAAAAATAAATAAATAAAAAATAAAAAAATAAAAAAAAAGGATGGATGGAGGTTTTACAGCAATACATTCTGGGCTTTTTGTCTGTTTGAGGGAAAGTCTTGTTCATATCAGCAGTATCATGCTAAATCACATGAAAAATGTGACAAAGAAGACCCTGAATTTGTGAAAAGTTGAAAACAACGTTAAAACATTTTCATTCAAATCTGCAGAAACTGCTTACAAAACATAAAGGCTACAAGGTGGCATTAAATGCGAATGACACAAAATGGAGAGAGGCATATGTTTGTGAAAAGAGACAACAAAATTTCTCAGTTTGAGTATGTAATATGTTGTCTTTGTACTATTGTTGTTAGACACAGAATTAAATTGATTTATAGCTCAATGCATTTTTTTATATATATATATAATTTAGTAATACAGATTCCCAACATTTTTGGAAATGTGCTTAAAATGGAGCAAGGCTTGTACCTATAGATTTAGGTTATTAGAAAAATTATAATTATGTGTAAATATGTGACAGTTCACCACATGAAAGAGGAGTTAGGCAGTAGAGGGACATTAATGTAAAGAATACTGTTTATGTGAATTTTCTGTGACAAATACAATCTTATTATAATCTAGAATCTGTTTACCACAGTTTATGATCCGCTTAAATATTGCTTGAGGAAAGAAAAGGATGAATTGGTTCATCTTGATTAAAATGGAGCTTTAAAATCTATCAAAGCAGTGAGGAGTTATATTATGATGAACTTCTGTGGTGAGTCAGGACACAGCTTCATTTTTGCATGTTCAGCAGTAGCAGTCAGTGGGTCCGCCACAGAGCGAGATGTGGGACAAAGCAGTGTAAAAAATGAATGAAGGGCAACTTAATGTGCTGAGATTGTAAAAATGCTAAAGTAATTGGGGCATATCAAGACATTTTAGTAGCATTCACTGCCACTTTGAATTCTGTCTCTACATGTTGAAGTGGGAAAGAGGTGATGTAGGTGCCAGTGCTTTTTATACGTTCCTCCACATGACTGCAAAGTCACGTATGATTACAATCAGATGGAGACACTTTTTTTTGTGCATGTCGTGACATGTCCTCCTGTCCTGACCTTCCCAATGCTGGCAAAAAAGATATGAAGATAAAATAGATTGTTGAGCCAGATTGAGGCAGGTATACATACATAGCAGAAGTCAATCATCACTCCTGTGGGATCTAATTCTTTTGGACAAAATAAACTAAAACATGAATTGAATAGAAAATATATATATATTATAAACTGTAAGGTTTGTTATTGTCATAACAGTAAAGATTAACTTTCCTAATAAACCACATCTCTGTTTTGGCCTTCATGAGAAGAAATATGAGCTCAGTATAAAGTCATAAAGACTTTGCAGGTGTTGATGAATGTTTGCTAATTATTTCACAGTTTGTATTTGTTAGTTAAGTTTTGTCACCTTGTAAAACAAAATGTCTGCCTGAGAAATTTAAGAGTGGGAATGTGTGAAAAAAAAAAGGAATTGCATGGTTGCAAAATGTATTTGTAATGGTGAAGAAAAACAGAAGCTCTTCACAGATGCACAGAGAAATCTGCATGCAAGACTTCAGTTGCAGATGGAAGTTTTAGTCTGTCTTGACACTTTTATCATATTAGAATCAAATGAAACCATCCAATCAGAGAGCAGATAGCCTTCTATTTTTTTCACATTTCAAATGTGCAGTATTTCAAAGGGAAATAGGTAGTTTTTAACAAAGGATGATGGGGGTTTACCTGTAAATGCTGGAATCATGACCCATCCATCCATCCATTTTCTAAACCGCTTATTCCAATTCAGGGTCGCGGGGAAGCTGGAGCCTATCCCAGCTGGCATTGGGCGACAGGCAGGGTACACCCTGGACAGCTCGCCAGTCCATCGCAGGGAATCATGACCCGTGCTGGAAAAAGTTATCTTTAGTTTTAATAAATTTCCTTTGATCGGTCAAGCCTGCTCTGCTCCTTCATCGATTTTCTTTGATCAATCAACTCTGCTCTACACATTCACTGGAGTCATAAATACTGAATACTCTCTTATCTTACTCTAAATCCAACCAACACCACATGTGCATTTTATTTTCCTCTGTGGGCAAAGAATGAAATGTTTAAATAGAAGTTTATGTATGTTATATTTATCTCTTTTTGGCAATCATGGTCAAGTCCATTTTTTTAGATAGTAAATAAATATATCAAATGTTTAAATAATTTATAATATTTAAAATATTTAAAATCTAAAATATTTATTTTACGAGCAGATATCCTATATAAAAAAGAACAAACAAAAACTATATGTATTATTCATAAACAACAAAATATGTGAAATATTACCTTAACATAGGTAATAATAATTATGTGAGTATGTGACAGTTCACCACATGAAAGAGGAGTTAGGCAGGGAGAGGAGGGAGGTCCGCCCCTCTACGGACCTCACCCCTCCCTTCACTCACGGCGAGTTGGATGGGCACGCTTGGCTGGCTGCGACCTCCCTTGGTTGTCTGGGAGACGCCCTCCCATTTTGTGGGTTGTCTATTGTCTGAATTTGTGCTTACATTTGGAAGTGTGTTTTTTTGTTGCATCTTTATCCTCCCCCCTTTAGGTGAGGTGTAGAGATACTTCTCTTCTCTTTTTTCCAACACCCAACCATCCTTCCTCACGTCATCTTTTCCTCATTTAGAAGTTGGTGCCGGTAAAACTGGCTGCGGGGCCGAAGCTTCAGTTCGGTTCTGTAAGCTTGTCATAAATGTTAAATGTCTGTATGTCAAAGAATAAAGTATCTTTGATTTGATTTGATAAGAGTTCATGTTTGAGTCCTGAAACTGATGCATTATTATACAGTCTGTAAAATCATTAGCAGATAAAACCTGAAGTGTTCATTATCACTGCAGCTACCTGCTGGTAGAAAAAAAGGGAAAAGCTTATAGATAGTTTTGACAGTCTTGACTTGTAAACCTCAGAGTCAAATAGTGAAATAGAAAATATCTTTCCTGACTCTAAGCGGCATTTAACAGGAATGCTCAGGTAAATTTTTAGAATTTTTCAAGCCTTTTTTCTATTTGTCTCTGTAGGTTATTCATTATTTGGTCTAACATCCCACCCATCTGCTCATACAAATACACTGACACCAAATCCACACAAGCTAAACCTTGTCAGCTGTCTTTTTCTCCATATTTTGTTACCTGATGATCATGTTCTTTTTTTTTTGTCTGTCATGCATAAACGAAAAATGTGCTCATGAGGACAGCACTTCTGTAAATGCGCTTGGTTACTTTCCACCCCTGGTAGTCAGCGATGTGATTCATTAACATTCAACAGTGGACAGATTTAGTATTTTCAATTTCAACAACAACAAGTCATGAGAGCAGGCATGTTTCAGCTTCCCACTGCAAGCTTTGAAAGCAGTCAAAGTCAATTTGACGTCTCCTGATCAAAATGAGTGTGAGGCCAGACTGTTGACGCCTGAAATACAGACATGTGCGTCCTGTCATGAAGTGGGATTGAAGGTAGAAGTATCCAAACAGAACCAATGAGGCAGCAAGCTGCAGGCTGTAAGCTCAAACTGGTGCAAAAACCAAACACAAGAAAATCCAATAATGGTTCAGTGCATAACTAAATCTGAAACAAGGTAAACGACTCACAGACACAAACAACTTCACAATAAACCAAAGATCTGACAGAGAGCAAGTGCTAAATATAGACGGAGGGGAAACTGAGAACAACAGGTGAGTAGCAATCAGCAAACAAAAGGCCTGGTGGGCAGAAGCTATTTAAATTAAGCAAGCAAGGAAGACAAATGAATAAATCAGCAAGTACTGTAAACCAGAAAAAAGAACATGAAAAAGGAGAAAAACTCACAGTAAAATGCAATAAAATCAATAAAACAAAGATAAACCTGGGTCTACATAACATTAGAAACCAAGACTTCAACCCTGAAACTCTCAGTGACTGAATCCTCCTGCCCAGGTGTGTGACTGTAAGCCACACTTCATCCATTCAGTGCAAATCGACTCAGGATGCTAAGCACCAGCATCCATGCTCATCAATCATCTGTCTCTTGTCAAACCATCACATTCAGAGTGTTCTGTGTTGATTGTCACATCTACATCTACCCACATGATGTCCACTTCCATTCTAAACCAGTTTATTCAGTGGAGAGACTATAAAACTTGTTTAAAATGCAAATATTTATACATCTGTAGGTTGGGTTTTTTTTTTTTTGTTTGTTTGTTTGTTTTGTTTTTGGTTTTTTTTGGGGTTTTCTTTTTTTGGGGGGGATTTTTTTTCTTCTTCCCTCTTTATCGCTTTCACTTTTCCTATGAGGTGTTTTCTCTTTTCCTCTTTCTGTCTTTCTTCTGTCCTCTCCTGTCCAGCAGTACAAACTCTACAATTCAAACAATAACGCAAAATAAATATAGAAATAAAATAAAAATTCAGAAAGTCAAGGGGATAATTATATCTATAAAGCTTCCCTTGGCAAAGTAAATTTGCTCAGCAGAACACAGGATCCAGACCATTATTCTGCTTGCCTAAATGCTGGACAAGACACAAAAAATAAAAAGATAAAATAAAAATAAAAAAACAAAAGAAATTAAAAAATTAAATGCAAATATTTTAAGGAATTGTCTTAAACACTCCAGACACAATAGACAATAGACAGACAGAGTTGGACAGTAATTATTTAGATAATCTTGGCTTCCTCTTTAAGAACAAAAAGAGAGCGAGAAAGAAAAAAAAACAAAGCATCAATGCTTCATTCAGACTTCTAAGAAAGACCAGTGCAATGCAACAAAATGAATGGGTTATTAAAGGTCTGGGAAGAGCTCAGTCCACTTTCCCAGAGCTTTATCTCTCACAGTGATGAGTTATTTACTGAACATTGTATTACAGTAGAGGCTGCAGGGAACCTCAGTGAAGGGTGTCTAATCTCAGAATGAAGACCTGTCTGCTACCTGTAGATGGAGCTCCCAGCTGTGTTAACAGTCGTGTCATCGATCCAGTCTGAGACATGGTGGAAAGTCTCTTGCTGTGAATTCACACAGAATCAGACACTTTTGGTTCTGGGTTTATATGCTAGCAAATCCGCTACAGTTGCAATAACTCCATGTCAGCGGTTTGGATAAATGAAACGCAGTTTTAGTTTGCATTCTTTCAATCTGTTAAACAGCTTGTGGCTCCAAGTCTAACTTTACTTATGATCTGGCTACAGAGACGTGCTGATCCCCATAATGCTTTAAAGTCTAAAGTACTGTGTGCCGGAAATCTCTGCATGTCAACACGCTGCATGTCTCTGTGTGAGGGGGAATGATATACGGTGACTTGTTTTGTTGTACAAACAAATTTGTACAGCTCATAACAGACAAAATAAGGGGCTGTATCACCGGATCATGAAGCACGACCCTCATGATACGTGATACTCTCATCAGTTGAAGGGTCACAAGTCTGTACAATCCATTTCTAACCAAAACAAAGAGATTGTATTTAAGCTGTTGGCTGCAGCTTCTGCTGACTGTCGGCGAGTTTTGTATACTTGCATGAAATTCCTAAGAAGAGATTAAGAACATGCAGATGCAGCTTGTTTTTGCTTCAGAGTTTATCACCATCCATTGTAAGACAGACGCAGTAAAGCAACACACCTGTTGGTAATGTGATTCCTTCTTATGGCTGTGGCTCTCTGTTGAATCAAGTAAAAAAAACTAACAAACTGCAAAGCTATGAGCTTTATTTGTGTTATCAGTATATGTCCATGTTTTTCCAGTCCTGGTCCTCAGGTATCCTCTTCTTGCATGGTTTAGAAGTTTCCAAACTTGAACCCGCCTGAATGAAATGAATGGCTCACAAACAGGCTTGGAAAGGACTTGATGAGAAGATCAGTTTATCTGGATCTGGTGTGCTAGAGTTGGAAAGAACTAAAACATACAGGGTCGTCTTCGAGGACCACGATTGAGAAATACTGATGCATGTGCATGCATATCTATTTTGCAAGGTCATGTTCACTCAGGTGCACATTTTCACTGCTGTCTTTCTGGGGTTACAGAAACACAACTAATTAAAAGGTGCTGACAGTGAAACAGTGGTTATATTCCAGTACAGACACAGAAAGCTTTAGACATGGCGGTGTGCATGCACTTCAATGTATACATTCAGAAACCCCTTTCACAGGTTCTGATCACGCACATCAGGTGGAACCTGTCAAAAATGGCTTTCTTTTCGCCATGAATGGCCTGCCCAGTGGCAACAATACATCGTCCATCCAGTAGAAGGTCAGCAGGCCTCGCTGTTGGGGGGAAATGACAAGAAATCAACAGAAACTACACGCTGACTTGTGCACTGTGGGAACCTCTATTGCTGCTTCATCCCACTGACAGAAAACCAAAGCCAAGCAAAAACCTCACATCAAGGTTTAAAGAAAATGTTGCTCTGCACGTTGTCCATGGAAGCGGCATAGAAAAATAACGCAGACCATAGAATTTATACAGTATGTGGCATTAAGACTGGAGAACTGATGTTTTCTTGTCAGCATGTTGGAGTCTTAGTGTGACAGACTCCTGGCAGCTCCTATTACTTCCTTAACATCAGTAATCACAAGTGCCGACAGTGGGAGTGAAACCACTGGACAGACTTGTAGGTTTAAATACACACATGTGGGAGCGTGGAGGTGAGTGAGGATGACAGAAAGAGAGAGCGTATGACTGTATGTATGCGCATGATTGCGAGTGAGAGCAGCAGAGGAGGAGAGTGGACTCACACAGCAGCGCACTGTTCACGCTCAAGACACTAATCTCCGTACAACCAAGGAATCTCATCGAGGGAACTCATTAAAGGTAGGAAAATTTCAGCTTTTTGCAAAGCCAGACAGGCAGATTCAAGGGCTAAATGACTGTTGGGTACAAGCACAATTTAATAATGAAAACCACCTTATCATTCAGTACTTTTCCATGTTTTTTGTGCATGTTTTGTTGGTTTTAAAATGACGAATATGATGGCACATATGATTGTTTTCTGAAGTGATAATGAATTTATTGAAATAGCTGAAGATTTCAACCACATATTTGGTTGGAATTGCACTTTTTCATCTGTAGTTACGCTTGTGTGGTTGAGTTTTATTTTGTTATATATTCATTTATATATTATTTGCTATTAGTCTGTGGCTACAGCCCAGATAAATGTCCCCTACAGGGACAGCAAAGGTAATGTTGGAGTCTACTTATAGTTGTCTCTGCAACACTTCAACTTTCCAACAATTTTTCTCGCTCAAAGTTGTTTTTCTGTTGTTGTTTTGTTTAAAATTTAGATAATGTTTCTAAAAAAAAAATATCACGACAAAATAATTTCCTTTCAGGAAATATTAATGAATCACTGACTCCAATTCAGTTAAGCACTTCTGAATGATTCAATAACGTTTTCTATCAGGAACACTGTATGTTATTTGTTTACTCTCACATATTTATTCATCAACACATAGAACAAGTTACAACATTTAGACTTTAATAATGTTTGTCAAGGTTTTCTTTGTTGTTCCATTCTGTGTTTAATTTCTGTTATTGTTAAATTAAAAAAATAGTTCAAATCCACATAAGAATAAGTTATCATAGAAAAATAGAGTTTTTTATTTTTCATTTTGCACTTGTTTTGTATCCTGTTGACTTTAATCATGTGTATAAGCAACATTATATTGAGGCACAGATATATGTTCTAGAGTTTGTGGAGCAAAAAATCAAGAAAAAAATATGAAAATTTCCAATATGCAGTCATCATTTTCACTTCTCAGTCAAATGCAGATCATCATAATTGTAGGATAGGAGATGAAATGTCTTATTAAGTCACACAAAGGTGCAATAATTTTCATCCAGAACAGAGACAGACGTGCTCAGTGCTTTAAGCAGATCAAATGTGTCAGCTGTTATTAAAGTAATAGCTTAAACTGACTCAGAGGCACAGAGGAACCTGAGAAACACCTTGTTTGGGTTTTAAACAGCTCTTGACAAACCTGCACCCTTTGTGCACCTAAATCCCACAAAGAAATGCCATTTTTGACTTTCGTAGAAAGCAGTGTCACGTCAACTTTGTCTGAACAGGATGTTATTTTGGTCGGTTGACTTCTCCCAGGGCAGTCGTACATAATTTAGGCCGTTGATTTTGATTATTCATGACATCATATTAAAGAAAAGACAAAAGATGTCTGCAATATGTGGACAAAAGCCATGACAGTTGTTTCAAACTGGCAGGAGCTTCAGGCTAAACTGATCAGTGCTTTGATTTTAAGTATTAACTGTGAAAATTCACGTTTTTGTCTTTATAGCTGGTTTCTTAGGTGGTTGATGGATTCATATACAGTTCTTGAATCATTACAGTGAAATGCGGATAAGAGATTTTGCCTGGAAAAATAATATCATTGTTTATTTTTTATGGAAATCTCCATTAGTGGGCAAAATTTGATGATTGTAAGAAATCTAGTATTTAGGGCACAGGTGTAACTTTACTTCACTCCTTTAAAGTGCTAACAAGACATGACTTAAGGTGAGAATAGAAATTTAAAAAATAAACAACATATGCATCCATGAAAAATAATATTATCTTTTCTAGCAGAAGGATGAAACCCAACATGTTCAAATATACCAAAATTTGGAACTTAGGTTGTCTGAGACAAGGGACCACTAATATTATCATTTGTATAACTATATGGAATTCACAGCATATTTATAAAATAAATGATAAGACAAAAGAAAAAGAAGATTTTAGTAATGTTTATTTTAATCAATAGTGCCATGCTGAGGTAGGAGTTCAAGTGCCTCGAACCTGGGACCCCTAGCCCCAAGTCCACCTCTCTAGCTGCTTTTAATATAAGTTTATTTAATTGTAAAACAGTTGATGTCATCACAGTTGTTCAAGAAAACACAAGCTAAAAGATAAAAGAAAACAAAGGGTGAAATAAGTAAAATAAATATGAGATAGCCTCCTGTCTTTTCACATCTGTGTAGGCTTTTAAAGGGGAATAGATAGATTTTAAAGAAAGATGATAGAGTTCACCTGCTGGAATCTGAGAGAATTTAATAATAAAATGAAAAGATGAAAAGTAATACTAAAACCATCCATTAAAAGTAAATAAATAAACAAGTCAGCAAGCACATCTCAGTCTGAATAGCAATAAGAAAAGCTGGGTCTAGAACAGTGTATAAAAACCACTGGTCTCCAGTCCGTCACAGAGAACAGACTGGAGACAGTTTATAGATGCAACCATCGCCGCTTTTGTCTTCAGATTTTTGGTGATGAGAGTGTTGTAAAAGGTAATTGAAAAGTTCCTCTAAAAGGGCTTAAGCCACACTAAAAGCTTTTTCAATTTGCATGACAATTATGTGAGTGCTCCAACACAAGAATCTACTTGAGTTTAATAATTAGGAAGGCAGAACTTTTTCCAAACCTCTGACAAAGACCCAAGGTTTGATTTTGGCTAAAAGTCTACACTAAAAACTGGACTCATTCCCTGTCAAAAATCCCATCACATTTATAAACAGGAGAGAAGCTATATTCAGCCAAAAGCCAGAAAAAACTAAGAGGTTCATCTACAAAATGAGTTTATTCAAACAGGATGCCCCCAGTCCCATTTCCATGAAAATAAATATTTTAGTTTAGTCCAAAGAAATGTTTTAGGCCAAAAAAGAAATGTCCAAAATGTTTAGTCCAAAGAAGCCAGAAGGAATCTTCATCTTTATTTATTGTCTGTGGAAAGATTTAAATTCTACTGAATCTAAACAAGTGGAAGGAAACCAGTACAACAGTGTCTTTAATGCCTACACACGGTCATAGACTGTATATAAAGAGATGGATGGAGTCTCCGTGACATCACCCATAGGTTTCTGAAGAGCTGAATTGAAGCTCGGTGGGCGGTTCCTACCGCCGCCATGTTGGCAGCGTCATGCGCGTCGTCTCGCCCGGAAAATACAAATATGGGCAAAGAGGTGGAGCTGAGAGGGGGACCGTGAGCGTCATGGTGGATGATTGACATCGAGTGAACTCCGAGCTCTCTGTAGCTAAAAGTCAACCAAGCTAACCCCGAGATAATGAGAGCTAACCAGCTAACGGAGGTAAGTGGGCTAAAGCTAAGTCACGTTGTGGCAAAAAACCGCGGTTGTTCTACGTTCTTCTGACTTGAAGCCAGAGATTGGTACCTGTCAATCAAAAGGACACGCCCCTAAATATGCCAAACTTCGAGATTAAATTACTTTTAAACAGGAGAGTTAGAAAAAAAATTCACTCCCCCCACAGTTGTCATGAAGGTAAAACTGACCTATAAACTGAAAATGGATTTTTGAACCGGGCTGTAAACCTGTTTATTTAATCTGTGAAGTTGGCCTTTTTAACATGGGAGTCTATGGGGATTTGCTCTGTTTTGGAGACAGCCCATAGCAGATGAAGGGGGAACTGCAGTTTTATGTACTTTCGCATAGGCTTCACTTTTTACCGCCGGAGGTTGTTAAAGCTGTGAAAGCCACAAGTCTTACCTGTGAAGGTCAGAGCTGTCATGCTAGTATACCCAAACCCATAATCACAAAAACTGTAAAGTACCACCACTACAAAAGCATCATAGAAAATGGGCTAATGCTTTGACATAATAGCTGACATCATTGCTTGGTCGATACTTAGTAAGCTGCAAACTTATAAAGAGGGGCGATAAGTGAAATGGATGCAGCACAACCAAAGGTCTCTGAGACATGACACAAGACCAAATTAAAACTATTAATACGAGAAATAGTTACAGCTGGAGCTGAAATTAAATGTTTATGGATGCTATTTTTATACATACCGTACAGTGGCATTCACAACCATTAGAGGTCACATAATATCTGAACAGCATTATATTCCAAATCCACCTGCAAGCATGTGACACGTGGCGCATTTATGCGAGGACAATTGTCTCTATTAAAGGAAGAACCTTTGATCCACACTCTTAAAGGCAGCTGTCAAGTCTGGAGTCACAAAAGCGACAGAGTTCCCTGAATCACCAGAAGGTTCCCAGAGACTCGGAGAGCTGTGTCATTGTATTGTTACAATCAGAGTAAAACCTTTCATCCCATCTTACCATGCAGGAAAAACAGATTGCAGCTGGGTAAGAACGACTTTTCCAGAACCTTCGAAAGAAAAGGCAATTTAGAAATTGGCCTGAAGTTCAGGATATTGCAAAAACCTTTTTATGTCTTCTTAGCAGGCTGCACAGGCACGAGTTTACAGGCAGCTCACATCCAACCTGAAGTAAGGGCTGCATTTTTTATCAGGATAACAGATTATCCAATGGTATTCAAATCCTTTTTGGATTGGGGTGGGTGGGAATACAAGAAGATGCACCTTCTGAAATACGGTGTGTGGGCAGTGACTGGAGTAATGGTTTTTCAGCAGAAGTGCCTTTTATTGAATTTTTGTGAACAACTATTTAGATGGTAGACTTAATGTAAATACAAATTATGGTCAATATCAGTTACGACCACTTATTAAACTAAATTAACTATTAGTTACATAAAATATAATATTAGACTAGTATAACCAGCAATATGGTAATAAAGAATTTTTTATGAATCATCGGTGTATAAGACGTATTACTTTATATTTACATTATGAGACGGCATATTGTTGTCATGGAGCTCCAATGTAACTGCCTGATGGACATCAGTATGTAAGGGAAACAGTCTTTATTTGAGCAGTAACTCATTAAACAGTAGACAATGGTCAGCATGTCGTGCAATGCGCTGAGTCTACACTCTTCAGTCCACTGATAACACGGCATAGTACTGATTATGTCTTTAGCATCTTTCCCATTGTGGTGGAAATAATTTACCAAGAGTCTTGCGGAGAAGATCGCACTTCAGTTTATTAATTAAAAACATCGTCACATGGAAAGTAGTTGCAGACTCACATTGACGCCACAGTGAGGCTCTAACTAAACAAGTATGTGTCTACACTTTGTATTCCAGATCCTGGAGAAAGACAATGTTACACACACACACTCCTGTGGTCCTTTATCTTGTCTAGACAGGTGTTATCTGGACACCTTGGTTACAGGCGTATGAGAACAGTACATAAGCGAGCTGATACAGTACTAATGCTTTTCTGAATAAGATTTTGAAGCAGAATCAATGTCTGTGTTAGGGTAGGCATAGATTAGAGCAGATAACATAAAAGAACCTACAGCACATGGTCTTAATTACGTATAGCAAAACTTCTGCCAAAACCTCTCCCAGTTGATGTCCACTGCTGCACATGTGAAAGAAAGACATGTTAATATCATGGAAGAACCATGAGTCTGTCAGTCAGTTATTTTCTTAACCGCTTGTCCAATTAAGGGTCGAGGAGAAGCTGGAGCCAATTCCAGCAATCACTGGACAAGGCAAAGTAAAGCAAGTTTATTTATATAGCACAATTCAACAACAGAGTTATTCAAAGTGCTTTACAGACACAGTAAAACATTAGAAAATAAGAAGAATTATTTGAAATTAAAACATGAAAGCAAGGAATGAGAAATAACATTAATTAAAGAAACATGTAGATTTGGATTTAAAAAAAAACTCAAATAGTTTTGAATAAAAACTACTTGAATGCAGCTGCAAACAGGTGGGTCTTTAACCATAATTCAAATAAACAAAGTGTTTCAGCTGATCTGAGGCTTTCTGGGGGTTTGTTCCAAACACGTAAAGTATAAAAGCTGAATACAGCTTCTCCATGTCTGCATGACTCCTGATGGAAAACTGGATCCATATGACCTGAGGGGTCTGGCAGGTTCATAATGAGACAGGAGGTCTCTGATCTACTTTGGTCTTAAACCATCCAAGGACGATGGGCGAGAGGCAGGGTACGTCCTGGACAGGTAACCAGTCCATCACAGGGCAGAACCATGATTTTCCCAAAATTGTAAACAAATCCCCTTTCCAGGTAGAAGGGGAATCAGTGTGAAAGGGACGTCCTTGTCTGTAAAGAGATAGCTTGCTATACAAATAAACTTTGATTTGATTCCAGTCAGAGGGATAGGCTCCTTAGATTGTGCTGTCGCTTAGATTTGAGGCAAGCATTGCTAAGGACAGGTAAATAGGTATTCGTTCCCCGAGGGTCATTATTTAGCTATTTTGTGAATGTGCAACATCATTGTACAGGGTACAGGCAACAGACTGAACCACAACATAATCATACATTGTGCACATGCTAATATGAATCATACAGAAGTACATATCTGGTCAGTTAGAGTCATTGCCTGTTTCCACAAAGTTGTGCGGCAGTACAAGTCCAACACGATAATAAATCAAGTGGAATCACAAACTCTGCCTGGTTCATTTGCTCCCTTACCGAAGTACAAATTATGGGCTAACACCACCAGATCACCTCGTTACAGTGCTGATTTCTTAACCCAAGCGTTTGGGCAGAAAGATGTGAAAGTAATGAAGCAGACTCGAGAAATTGAACAAAGAGTTCCATCCACAACCAACATGGCTTCAGTCAGTGTGCTGCATGAATCTGTGTTATGTTGCACCCATGCCTCAACTCCAAGACAAAAGACAGTTAAGCGTTGTTAGAAAAAAGTGTGCTTGTATGTTAAATAAAACAACCAGAACACAGCAGTTAAAACTCTTTATCGACTTCCAGTCAAACCATTTACAATATTTTATTATGACAAACATTGTTTTATTACTTCAACGTGTTTGTTTCTTTAGTTTAGAATAGATAAGTCATCATTAAGGAGTGAGTGGGAGTGGTTGTTTGTCTCTGTGTAGCCCTGCGACGAACTGGCGAGCTGTCCAGGGTGTACTCTGCCTTTTGGATAGGCTGGTGGGATAGGCTCCAGCTTCCCCGCAACCCTTCATTGGACTAAGCTGTTAGGACAATGAATGAATGAATAAGTCATCATTAATTCTTATGAGATTTAACTTTGAAGTCGCTCCATGTCCACTCTGGCATCATCCCTGGAAACTCATCAGCATGTGTGAGATAGTTGAAAGCTGATCAAATTCTCCACAGTTCAGGTTTACCAAACACAATGTCATGAGAGTTCAAATAGTTGAAGCATATCTGCTCATATTTTGAAAAAAATCTGTGTGAGTTTCTCCTCCTGTAGACACATCAGGGTTAACAGTCCTGCTCATCAGGAAAAGTGGAAGCTATGCAGTGTCCCAAGGAAGACATATATATATGTTATATATATTCATATATGTCCTCAGGTCAGTCAGAGAAGTTTGGTAATAATGAGTTACTTGTTCTGCACAGAAAAGTCTGATCGAAACCGGCAGATCTTAATTTCCTCCTGCATGCATCAGAAACGTTTCTGTACATGTGACATTTTGGAGGTTTTGTTTTTAAACACTTTCATGGCTTTGTATGAGTTTGGCTGTGAGTTTTATTTCCTTTTAGTGCTATAAACCACTGGGTGATTAAGACTTTAAAATTAAATTATGTTTTTATTAGTTATGCATCCGTTATCAGCAAAATGCTTAAGCAGTGTTAAAATATCCATGGGTCTTAACGCATGAAGAAATAGTTACTTCTGGATTTTTATAGTGCACTTATTAGCTTTTTACTGCCTAAATAACAGCAGAAAAATTGTTTATCAATTTTTTTTGTTGTTTTTTTCTTGAACTAATTCCCATACAGTTGCACACAGTCAAAACAGCTCCTTTATTTGGATTCAATTTTCTCCTTTGCTCAAGTGTTGAGGATTTTCCTTCCTCCAAACAGTTTTTGCATTTATGATTCAGACAGATTTTGCAGGATTCGTTTGCTCACTTGGTTTAACTATTAATCACTCTTTTATTTGTATTATCAAAAGCAGAAACAGCATGTATTTTTAAGCGATACTGACTTTTATTCTGTTTGTCTTCAGTGTTAGAGACTGTGATCCTAAAAAGCCATATTACCCATTTAATTTTCAAATGAGCCATTATAATGGATAAATAACAATGAAAATGATTTCTTCAACATACTCGGGTTGATAGCAAAGAATCCATACATTTTCACCAAATATTTTTTGCTTTACATATGAGAACACAGGTCAAAGTTATGACGCAGCCTTTTGAAGAGTTGTTTCAAATCCAACTTTTATTCAATATAAATGATAGATACTAAGATTTTAAAAACCTGACTTGGGTGAAATGTGAGCAACATAAAATAAAAATCATTAGGACCCTGACACAGAAGCAGTTTAGCACACGTGTTTAAAGTCCTCGTGTGGAAACAGCAGCTTGTGCATTTCAGAACAATGCAACGAACAAAACAACAAGCAGGGAACTGCCATTTGGTACATAAAAATGCACACAAGGATCAATATGTTGGCATTTGAGCCTCTAGCAGAAAAAGGATTTACTCACTCCCTCAGGTGCTGAAAGGAGAGAACGAATAAATGAATAAATTTAAAGAATAAATACATGTTTCAGTGAGCCACCATTATGATGTATCTGCAGAAATCAAGTAAATTATTATTTTCCATTTTGTTTGATCTCTCTTTAAAAGCTGCAGAATCAACTCAGAGGTAAACTGAGATGACAATTAAAATACAGATAACAGATAAATGTTCAAGTTAAGTAACTTTAAATGTCCCGAACGGAAAACTTAATGTTCAAACAGGTCCTCACAATATTTAAACATCAAACATTAAAATCCACACACACATTAAACATGACTGAAACTACAAATAAAAAAGTGCTGTTTTTGCCAGTTCTCCAAACATCTTCTTATATTTAGAAAATGAAATTTCTAAGAAGCTATTGAGAGGCCAAAGAAACACCTGACATCCATGGATGTCACTTTTATGGCTCAATTAGGTCTGTCCATGAAGACCTTTGTTTAGTCCTTTAAAAAGATGTTGAAATTTGGGGCGGGCTAATACATTTGACATGAATCAGATTTAGACCTAAGTTAACATGAGCTGTGCACAGTTCAAGACTTTTGGGTAAAAACGGATCAATGTGCCTTGAATAATGTCTGCTGCAGGTACCATGCTAACTCCTTACGTCATAATTACAGTGTCTGAATAAGACATTTTCAAAAGGTTAATAGGTTCCAGATAATGTCAGAGTAAAATGTGAAGTAATGAATTAAGTGTGAGGAAAATCATTTTACAAATCTATTTTAGTTTATTTATTTAGTTCAAAAGGGCTTTTTCTTAGATTTTCATCTGTAAAACAAATTCAATTCCAGCCTGAGATCATGCGCCTACAGCAGCCTTAAAGAACACTGCAGTGGCTTCAGCAGATTTTTGCTGGGTTGGAGCCATGCTGTTTATAAGAAGGCTTACATTATAGAGCAGATATAGCCTGTGTTCACATCATATGCATCAGTAGCAAGCAGATTCTTTCTTGCAGTATGCGTGTGTTTGTGTGTGTCTTTGTTACAGTACTGTGAACTTGTCTTATTTTCACAAAATAAAAAGAAGTAGGGTCTGTTTAACTTTATGTGTATTAACAGTGTAATGCATCAAGTCATAAACAGTCTTATTATCACATATTATAAAGTGGTCACATGTCTGCAAAGCCATTGCTGAGTCAGCTCTGCCGTGGATTAGTCAGATGGCAAACCACCTTTTTGATCTTTTGCCCAGTGATCCTTTCACCACAGCAATGTCCTGTCTGCACTGGAATTGCTTAAATCCTCTCAGCCCCCCCCCCCTCCAGAATCCTCCTTTCCCTCTTTTCTGAACTGGCCAGGCTACGTGGAACTGGACAGAAATGCTCACAGCCTGTTTCCTTTGTTTTCCGTTTTTTCTTTGAGCTTTGATCTTGTCCTCTGCATAAAACGCATGGTCAGGAGAAGTGTTGTGGAAAATGGGTTTCTACCATCTAGAGCCGATATTAACATGCAAAGTCATTTTTAGCCAATTTTTGAGGTGTTGAAGCACCCCTAGACTGAAGCAAAGAACCCCTAAATTCTCATTTGTTTTTCTCTTTAAGTGTATGCATTTTTAAAATAAAAAACAAATAAAACAAAAAAAATTTTTTTAAAAACTTTAAAAGTGTAGAAACTATACACTACTTGGTTTAAAAAGTAATACACCCCCCACACGCACTCACTCACTCACACACACACACACACACACACACACACACACACACACACACACACACACCCCGGCCACCGTAATGGTTTGGATCTATTGTCCTACCTTCCCCGACTCAGGCAGGGAGAAATCTTAGCGCTTTCTGCTGAATGATGTGCTGCCTGAGTTGTTGAACCGTGATAGTAGTGTAAGTGTCTGGCTTTAACCAGTCCCCCTGATTACTTCTGCGCTTAAACTTATGTTACTCTTTATGTGTGTTGAGGTAGTAGTGAGCCGAAGTTTTTCGAGCTAACATTACAGCTGTTAAGTACCACTGCCCTGTTTGAACGAATGAGAGAAGCTAGTTGTTGTGTCAATTGCATGTGTTTATAAAACACAATGTGATCAAAATGGCAGGCTAACTGGATGCCCATTAACGTCATAAATCCTGCTGCTGCATGTGCATGTGTGTACAGCCTCATCTTGTATCAGGTAAGAGTAGCTATAGCAATGTTGAAATCAGTTAATAAATCTAAAACACATTGTTTGGGTATGTGCTACAAACAGCATAGAGAAGACTTCATTTATTTGTATCCTTCATTTTATATATATATATATATATATATATATAAGCTCTCTAGATACTCAGCACCCCTAAACCTCTGATCCTAGAGATTTAGGGGTGTCTACATGTCTGTTTTTACATGTCCATTAAACATCTGCTTTCAGTCTCTATGAAGCTCAGGGAGCAGAGAAAACCTCTAGTGATGGAGATCAAATGTCTTCTCTTTAATCATAGAGCATCAGGTGGGGGAACTAGGGGTGGATAGGCTCAATTCATACAACATGGTGGTAATAGATATTTGTCCTTCTTTCTTTTTTTCTTTTTTTTCAAATTTCTAAGTCCCTGCTGAAGTTTTCTTGACAGACAAGCAGACTATAGATCCAGATTCACAACTTGTGAGGAGTAGCTACGGGGTGTCTCAGAGAGACAGAAAAAGGCAGGAGAAGAAAGGAAACAGGGTTAAAAGCCATCCCAGAGTGCCTATCTGTTCCTGAGAAAAGTTGCAAACGTTATTTTCTCTCAAAGGTTTAATAGCTGTAAAGTCTTCAGACGTGTGTGTGCAAGCAAAGCATTGTTCAGAGCAAGAAGAGTGTGAGTCAAATTCACAAAAGTCCGATTTCGTTTTCTTTCTTTCCTCTTTGCCAGACAGGCAGTCAGCGTTAAGGTTGGACAGTGTGTCCAGATTTTTTTATATCATGCATGTTTTCTTATGAATGACAAGAAATAAAACAAAATAAAAAGTGTTCTCAATGTTTGTTTTTCACAAAGGCATAAAAATCATAAATTTCACATTAAGGTGGAGGAAAAAAAAAACTTGGAAGTTACAGATGCATTTTGCTCAGGATGGTGGGGGACATCCTCTCGTGTCTGCAAACGTCTTTGCAAGCATGTCCTACTTGGCAGTCTACCAGATCACTCTAATTCTAATCCTTGAGGGTCACTTACGCAACAAAAGGGAACTTCCTGTCGGTACCTCTACCTCAAAATCATTATAGAGGGGATCCTTCCATACCTGAAGGAAAGTATCAGCCAATGCTGAAAATTAGTAATAACCTACCAGAAGATTCTGACCCGCCTTGCAATTGACCCATCTCTTTCCTAATTAAACAGAAACACTTGTACCATGTGAAAGCCCAAACACCACCTGTTCCCCTCTGCACAACTCACATCACTTACTTGAGAATCAGTATTTCTCCCAGGCTCCCAAACTCTGTTTTAGTAACATCCAGTTTCACCCCCCATATGGAACAATCTAGATTTTCTGAGGAATGAACATCACTCCATGTCCATACATGGTCAGAGAAAAGGATCACACACCTCACAGGCTTATTCAAAAGCAATGCACTTTCCCCATTCTCGACCTGGCCCAGACCTTTGGCATTAGGAGAACACTTAGAGATTAAATCATCTGTTCAAACCATATAAAACATTAAGAAACACTTGAACCATTCATTGTCCAAGTTGTTTAATCAATTGATCTCAGTGGTGGTAAGAACTACCAGAGCTCCAGTATGTTAACTTGTCTAAACTGGTGTAATCCAGATGTTTTGGTTACCAGGCATATGAAAACACGACATTTGCAAGCTGTAACAATACTAATACAGTTTTAACATGCTCTTCTGAACTTACAACGTTTTGAATAATATAATATTTCCATCACACTGTTAAGACTGAAGGCAATAGTCAAGAGGAACAATTTGCATCCTGATGAAATACATTATCAGAAAACATTAACAGTGATGGAATGAACTTCTATCCCACATGGAAATGTATGTAAAGAAAATATATTACTGTTGTGCTTTCCTGCCATTTGTGAAAAATATTAATATGTAACACGCAGCAAAGCATTTCCCATCTATGTCCTTATAAACTCTGATGTTGAAAAAAATAAATATTACGTTTTACTCATAAATGTAACATCAGCTGTTAACCGTTCCGCTTCACTTATATATCAAGTCATGATGGACAAAAGAAGACGAATAACATGAAATTGTTTATTTCTGTCCTGTTATCTTTTAAATGAAAACTATTCAGATGCCATTATTCACACCTTTATTTTTCTTGCAAAACAATATATATATATATATATATATATATATATATATATATATATATATATAGAGAGAGAGAGAGAGAGAGAGAGAGAGAGAGAGAGAGAGAGAGAGAGAGAGAGAGAGATGAAAAGAGTGGCCTAGGGAAAATTTGACCATATTTATCCACACGTTACAAGATAAAACTGGCCAAGGCAGTGAAAAGGCCAGCACTGTAGGGTACCAGCACTTTCATTAAATTGATTGGGTGTTTTAAGTGGAATGGTGAAGATATCTTAAGATAAAAATGTACTTTTTTGTCTTGCTTAAAGGTCACATGCCCTGAAGTACAACAACAGTAACTGAATTTTTCCCATTGTATTTTCCACTTTCATTGTTTTTGTTTTGTTTTTCTCTGCAAAGTTTCCACTTTAACACCAAAAATAATCTCAAAAGCTCATTTAGCTTCACTCAACCTGCTTAGATCGCCTCTTTTTGTGCTTTTTTTTGTTTGTTTTTACACCATCTGTAATGTTTTTAATGTTTCATGGAAAGCACAGAATTGTTTTGTACATGAAAGGTGCTATACAAATTAAACTTGCCTTGCCTTGTTGACTGGCCACATTGGGCAACTTTTTGGTGTGCTTCTGGGGAACTCCTTCATATTTGGCTTTTACATCAGCATCCAAAGTACGCACACTACTGTCAGTACATACTGTACAATCTATTAAATTGACTTAATTTTAAGAAAAATATTAACTCTTAAATGCCATGTTTATTATCTTTGACACATTCAATTTTGAAGATCATTTGCATCCCTAAAAAACTTTGTTCAAAACCCTGTTGTAAATAATTTGATACTTATCTTCCACCCACTGGTGGATACAACAATATAATATTGCACCACAATGTTTCTGACATATCACATGTTAACAAATAATAAACATAGGGCTTCAGTCATAACAGCTTCAGATAAAAAAAATAATGTAATTTTCTCACCACTTTTAAGGAGGAAAGCTTGGCTAAATATTATGAATACTTATGAGCCAATTGCTCAGGAAATAGAAACCCACCAGTGGAGCTAATACTGCCATGACCCCCCGTATAAACTTCAAAATGCCACATGAAAATCAAACCTTAGAAGAACCCTTATTGCAATCTTTCTGGTGGTTCTCATTGCCAGCCTCCAAGAGCGTCTGCAAATGAAACCTTTATGAAACAGTTCAAAGAAATGCTAAACAGGTTACAATATAGCACTGGTAATATTCTAGATTTTTCTGAATATCATTTATTCAGACCAACAATGAATTAATAAAAGTGCCATCTATCTATTTCTGTCTTCCAGATCTTGTTTGTCATAAAAAGCTTTCAGAAATATTCCCATCAGTCAGACAGTCGATTATTACACAAGAGCAAGTTTCTTCTTCTAAAAGAAAAAAAATTATGTGTGATTATAACAGTCATCCAGTGGTTTCAAGAGTGAGAAGGCCTAATTTGATGAGTCCAAAATTAGAATCCATTGCTAATGATAGTCCTCTTGGTTGGAAAGGTATAATAGTGCCGTCACTACACGTTGGTTTAAAAAGCACAGATTCATTGGTCCAGTGCACACTTTTTATGCATGCATATATCTTGCGTACCTTAAAAAAGGAAAACTACTTAGGAAAAAAATAAACATTTACTACTGACAAATCAAGAAATGAATATTCAAATAACTAAAAAGCATGAATCAAAGCATATATACATATATATAGGGGTAATATTTAATATTTAATCAATTTTCGACATATAAATAATACATGATAAAACTGACTTTATGTCAGATTTTATGTCAGAAGCTAAATCGTTTTCTTTCTTTTTTTTGTGTTCTTCATCATTGCAAGACTCAGTGCACATTATGGAAGCTGACCTCCAGAACTTCTTCATATAATATACTTTTTTTCTTTTTTTTGCCGTCAGCAATGTTAATTGAGATTCATAATGAAAACAGTTGCCTGCTGTGTTGAAAGACAAAAAGAAAATGTAGAATAAAACTGTAGGCCAGCAAAACAAACTCAGGAGGAGAAATTCATTTCCAGCCTTTCAGCTGAACTCTACTGTTTTCCTGATTGAAAAAACATCATGCCAGAACACCCAAAAACAATTACATACACTATGATTCCACCAAAAACCTCAAAATTAGGGTTCCCCAGTTTGGCTTCCCCTCAAAACACATTACAGTATAATGAATTTTTCACAGAACTGTGGCAGCATCAACAAAACAATTTATAACTGTTTATTTTCAAATTAGTTGCCATGCAGTTCAGCATATTTTAGTTCACTAAAGTGCACACACAAAGCTTTGGAAACATTTGAGTTCTCCTACAAAGGCAGCAACCAGATGGACATTAAAGTTAATTCAGTCAGTCACTGTCAGAAGTTAACTATAACCCCATTAGCAGTGACAAAAGCGATAATCTAATACAGAGTTTGGGCCATTTGTGAGGAAATATAATGAACAGAGATGAACGTCAAGCTACAAAACAACTCCCTCCCTGTTTACTGATGATACAAGAACAATTGCAGTGATTATATAAACCCAGCCAGCCAGATATATAGATTGATTACTCAGGTTTTCTCTGCAGGTTTTCCATGTATCTATGCTCGGACACACGTAACTCAAATTATGCATTATTGTGCAGAACCTGATTGGCTGTTGGATCCATTCAATCTGATTTAGGTGTGTTAAAGTTGGAATACAATAAAAACCTGTTGATTGCAGCTCTTGTAAGACCATAATGAGTAACCCTGAATCCTATGAAAACTAACAACATGCGTGTTTAATCAGGAAAATTGGATTGGAACTATTACATATTCATCAGTCACTAAATAATACCTGAAACACACCAGGTTTTGTATAATGTTGTAGTGTTTTATGTCTGCAGTCCAGCACTAACAAATGTTTACTTTTTTTTATGTTGTTTATTTTTTTCAGGCATGATGTCAGCTGTCAACTGTTCTTTCAGTCTCATGGCTGAAAAGGAAGAGTGGCTTTGTCCACCAGGACAGAAGTGTCTCAATGTGACCTCTGGCATGAACAGCAGCCACATCAATCTAGATGATGCATGTCTAACAGAAGAAGGATATCTGGAAAAATATCTGGGGCCTCGTCGGTCATCTGTGTTCCTTCCTGTTTGCCTCACCTATCTAGTCATCTTTTTGGTTGGTGTCATGGGGAATGTTCTAACCTGCACCGTCATTGCACGGAACAAGGTCATGTGGACGCCAACAAACTACTACTTGTTCAGCTTGGCGGTGTCTGACTTGCTGGTGCTTCTGCTTGGCATGCCGTTAGAGCTGTATGAGCTGTGGCAAAACTACCCCTTTCTCCTGGGGAAGGGAGGCTGCTACTTCAAAACCTTCTTATTTGAGACAGTCTGCTTGGCGTCCATCCTCAACGTAACAGCACTGAGCATTGAGAGGTACATCGCTGTGGTACACCCACTGCGTGCGAAGTATGTTGTAACACGTACCCACGCCAAGCGGGTTATCCTTACAGTGTGGGGTTTGTCAGTGTTGTGCGCTGTACCAAACACAAGTCTGCACGGGATCGTCATCCTTCACATCCACTCCACTGGCCCTGCTGGGAACGTGAATGTGGAAATTCCGGACTCGGCCATCTGTACCCTGGTGAAACCCCGCTGGATGTATAACCTCACCATCCAGCTGACAACATTCCTATTTTTTATTTTGCCCATGCTCACAATCAGCGTCCTCTACTTGCTCATCGGGCTGCAGCTGAAACGGGAAAAGATGAAGCAGACACTGGAGGCCAAGTCCGGTTTCGGACAGGAAAGCTTTTGTAACGTCCGCGCCCAGCAGCAGAAGGCACGACACCGGCAGGTCACGAAAATGTTGTGTAAGTCTAATGACCTGTTTGAAATATTATGTTGCCGGTTTTTTGTTTGTTTGTTTATTTGTTTTTACCCTTTTTTTTGTGTGTGAATTCCTGAAAACTACGGAGGCCTAAGGGGACACAGAGAAATTGTTTTTATTTTATTTGAAAAAAAGATTTCTATTCATATTTTTAATATTATTTGTATTTTATATATATATATATATATATATATATATATATATATATATACATAAATAAATAAAGTAATTTAAATAATAATAATAAATGTTGTAATTTACATTCCCTCACAAAAAGGGATCTTTTGACTGATTACACAACCATAGGATTGCACACACCCCGTTAAAGTCATTTTACTTATTATTTTTTGGTGTTTCTGATTACTATAATCTGTTTCTCTTAGTATTAAGTAAATATAACACCCACATACTTTTGACATTATGTCCATGTTAACAGGAGATGTTGATTTATAGTAGTGCTTTAACAAATTATTTACAAGTGAACAGAAAGAGGTTTTCTGTAATCAGAAAAGGTAACAAGTTGCTACTTTATTGTTTCAGCTACTTGTGTTTTGCTTTATGCTTGTATTTAGACACATAAAGCGCAACTGATTTTTTTTTAAAAGAAAAACAAAAGTGTTATGAATTGATGCAAAATACACAACTAGCAAGAGAATGCAAACAATTAAAATCCCCCGTGTCCCCTCAGGATCTCCGTAGAAACAATCCAGTTCTTGACACAATCACATCATAATCTAACACCAAAGAAATGTTCAAAAAGAAGATGGTTCACTTTGCTACAGAAGGATCTAGATCATTTTAAAAATAAATTAGTAGTTCATCATCTTCATGTCTGATTAATATTTCAAGCACAATTCTTGAGTCAATCATATTTTTGAACAGACTAAACAATGAACCAAATTACACAAGTAAAATATTTACTTACACACAGACATACATATCTAAAATAAGATTACAATCAAAGGCAGCTACTGGACTCATTCATGCGTTTAGAACCAATTATCTTAGGCTATTCTGCTTTTCTTCCCCAAGAACATGTCCTCCATCTGCTGAACATGCTGAATATGGTGATAATGAATATTGATTTTATGAAAGGTGAAACTGGGCCCATGTGACAGTCTGCCATACTGACTCATTTGCATGTTGTTTAGCCAATGCTTTTTCTACAGTAAACCCTTTATCAGTGCACAAGCACTACTGGGACTTTAAACCTTCTCTTTACATGACACCAAGGTGCTTCATGCACATTAAGTTTCCCTCCTGAACTAATATGCTAATGGTCAGCAAATGATTGCCTTCCAGAGTTTTAGTCTTCTTTAAATACAGTATCAAGGTTATTTTCAACAGTATTACCGTTTTCTATTAGAGTGCTTTCTGTTTTCAGGCATGATTACTTTTAGATTTTTAAATCTTATGTGTCATTGAAACATGCCAAATTATATAGATTGTAAAATATGTGGCAACTCTGTACCTTTATGGATGCTTTAGCATTAGTAATATGAAACATAAGAATGAAGCTAATCATTAAAGTCAAACTCTGTGATGCATATTTGATAAAGCAGTTTCATTAAATAGTAGACTCATGCAGATCTCTCGGGAAATAATCTATATTCCAGATCAATTAAAGCATCACAAGGTTTACACCAAAGGTTGGCTGCCATTTAAAGGTCATCTTATTCCCAAAGGATTTTCAACAATATAGGTTAATGGCTAGAGGCCTGAAGGTCAGAAAAACAGAGAAAGAAGGAAGTTTATGTAACAGTCAAAAAATGCCACAACACTAACTATTTCTCATGATCACTACAGAAACACTGATTCACTTGGGACTTTAGGTCAGTCAGTGGGAGTATATCTGCACAGGTATGTGAGGCTGTGGAAGCATGTTGTTCATGTTTAGTCAACTCAACAAAGTGCTGGTGAAATTCTGGAAGCAGATTTCTGAAAGTGTTATTTCACAGTAATAAATTCTGTTCATTTATACATATATATACAAACAAAACCAAGGACTCACATTACTTCTTCCAACATATTATATCACTGTGAGATCACTGTGTTGTATCAATCTAATTACATGAAGCACTAGTCTATAACTCTGCAGAATCAGTCCACGTTCTTTTCATCAACCGAATCTACAAAGGAGATATTTAGACTGCACCATGTACAATATGCTGTGAGTCATATCTAGCACCTTCCATTGATTTGTGGTGTCAAGGTAAGTTTCCAGCAGAAATTAAAAAGAAAAAAATGTGCCCGAACTGGTCATTACAACTGCCCCTGTCGGAGTGTTTGCTTGAGAAGGTGAAATTAACTTCTGGGAATATGGTTGAGTAACTTGTGAACTTTGATAGTTTGAATTTGCACTTTTGTCTCATAGTAGTCTGTGTTGACAGTGCTGCCCTTTGAGAAGCCAGTCTGAGCACAAATCATTATCACTTTAGCGCCTGTGTTATGTTCCACATGGAAGTATTGGCCTGGTTGGGATGGGTAAAATCTTTATAGAAACTGAAGTTGCCAGACAATGATGCTCCATTCGGATAAACTAGTTTCCACTGAGATGTACATGCATTGGCATTTGCTTGCTTGGCAGAACTGAACTGTATTTTTCAGCACTGAATACCTCACAATGAAATTTATTTGTTCAGTCGGTTTCAGGGTAAAACTGGAAAAGGGGCTTCAGAGATGAATGCAAATCAGATGTCTGCACATTTCACCATATAATTGAAATCTGCTTCAATGCCGTTATGAAAGGTTCGGCTTTTCAGGGTCATATAAATTACTCTAAGCTGTAATTTCAGCAAGTTTTGGTCACAACAATCTATTCAAGAGCTCTGTCAGACTGAATAATGGCTCTAATTTACCAACCATAGGAAGAGGAAAGCTCCTCTTAAAACCAACTTATACAGTTTTCACAAAGATCCTGCTGTTCATCCTTGTTCTCTTATGTGCAAATTTCTCACAAGTAGGAAACGAACCAATGCATACTGATGTGCACAAAACACAGATTTGCTTGTCTCTTCTGCTTCATTTGCTTCTCAACAACCCGGAGAGACTACAGATTTTAAAATTAAACGCATATTTAGGAACTATTTTCTCAACTATTTTACAAGTCAAATATAGAACCATAGAATAAATAGATGACAAGGAGGGACCAAGCCAAAATCAAATGATTTGTATAGTACTTTTCATGCAAGATGGCAGAACAAAGTGATTTACAAAAGAATAAAAAAAATAAAAAAAACACAAATTTAACTAAATTTGTTCATAAATTAATAGTCATTTCAGCTTCAATAGATTACCAGTCCCAAAGCAGGTTTACCCATCCACCCAAGGCCCTCTCCCTGTTACCCCACTGCTGCCAACAAAACACTCCAACAGCAGTCTGCTGAAAGAAAGTAATGGATGGCTGCATCAGCATGAGCAGGAGTCCATCCACCTGAAGACACAATCTCCAGAGTCTATCCCATATCTTATGCAAGCAACAGCGCTCTATAAATGTTCATAACCCAAAGCCTTGTACTGAATGCAGTCTCCTGCTTCCCAGAAAGCAGTTTCTGATGGTGCCCTTGAATGCAGCACTGGTCATTGCTGTGCTCAGTGGTTTGCATCTTTAAGTGACTATAAATCCAAGCAACAGTGGGGTTTGGTGCTTATTACATTACGTAATCTTTGGGCATCATTTCAAAGGTTGCAAGACTTGTTTTCGGGGCCAGTTTAACCATAAGATTGATTCAGCTTTCATTTGACATCGTTTCTGTCTATCTCCAAGAGAGTGAGGTTCGTGTTAACTTTTCATTTGTCAGGCGTGAGTTTGCTCTTCACTTCTCAATTTCTTTTTGGAATCTTTGTGTTAAATGTACAAAATGTTGCTGTTTTATAGGTTTTTGTAAATCATATCCCAGTGTAGTGTTATTAGGCATTTATTAATATTATGCAACGAGGACCCAGCAGGAACAGGTATTTAATATACATTAAACAGATGAGCAGAGGATTTGCTGTTCCTGAGGAAGATCCACCTGCTGGCAAAGAGGAGACATATGTATGGACTGACATTGTTGTTGCTGTTGGTGGGGTTATGGGAGATGTGGGATTATGGTGTCATTGGTTCAGGTAAGATGTGTTTAGGTTTTAAATGCTGAAACAAAATGGTGAGGTTTTTAGAGTTAATAATTTTAGGATCCAGTTAAAAAAAAAACAGCATTTTCAGGCTCCCAAAGCCCTAATTCCATATGAACAAAACATCCAAATACTAAGACCTTTAACAGATGCAGCCAAACTCGTTACCATGTGGACGTGGACTGATATTCAAACTAAAATTCAGATCACATCTAAACTTCTAGACAAAGCTGCAAGATTCCAACTGCAGCCTTTTTGCAAGTGACACAGGTTCAAAAATACTCAACAGAATTCCAGCCATAGTCTTGTTGCAGACTTCATCTTTTCTTTTTCTATCATCTTGTTTTGTCTGCAGCTCTTATTTGTCTTCTGATGACTGTCCAGCTGTTCTATATTTTCTTTACAATGTTTATCCTCCATCATTGATGTTTGCTTTTTTGCAACAAGTTAACAGCAATAATGCTTCTGCACTTATTGGAACAGTAAGTGTTTGGTGCAAGTTCATTAACCCTTTAAGACCCATAGTCTTTAAAATCGTCTTCAACATTGTGGATGGGGTCTTAAAGATATTTCCTTCATCTCGACACATCTTCACTGCAAAAACTTCGGTTGAACTACACATTTTCAATTTGTACTTTGAGGTTTGTATTTTGTTTAATTTAGTATTTAGATTAACAAATAAATATATGTTACAGTATTTCAACTGGTCATTGTCAAAGGGTTGTGTAACCCTAAGCTAGCAATGACCCTGTTTTGTACTTATTACAACTTATTTCCAGAGGAAAGTGGTCCCCTACTCATTTATTATTGAGTTATTGTGTTTGTTACACAAATTATTTTATGTCTTTATCACCTTGAGATAAGGGCTCTGCATCTGAAGAAGTCTTTTGCTTTGAGGTCCTCACCACATGTGTCTCATGGTGTCTTTGTCTCTTCCTGTTTTGCAGTTGTTTTAGTGGTTGTTTTCGGGATATGCTGGGCCCCGTTTCACACGGACCGCCTCATGTGGAGTTTCATCAATGAATGGACGGACAACTACCGGGAAATATTTGAGTACGTGCACATCATTTCTGGAGTATTTTTCTACCTCAGCTCAGCAGTCAACCCAATTCTGTACAACCTCATGTCCACGCGCTTTAGAGAAATGTTCAAGGAGGTCATGTGCCATCGGCAGCATCACAAAAATCCAAGAAAACACTCTCTCAGTGTCACCCGAGTGACACTTCGCAGCACCCTCAGCGATGCACCCCTCAGCAATGGTGCTGTTGTTGTTGAAGCTGAGGCAGAGGATGGAGAAGGGAAAATGAAGGATGAGACCGCCTTTTCAGGTGGAAACTGACTGGGGTTATGTGAAGGTGACATTTTGTTGGCACAAAGGTATTCAGTTTAAAAAGACTGTTCAAAGCCACTGCATCCGTTACCTGTCATTAGCAGCCACTTCACACAGGTACGTAAGCAAAATATCATTTAAAAAGAGGAAATATAAAAAAAACAAGAATACTATTGAGCTGAAACTGTCAAACTGCATGTCTTATTTACTATTGAAAAGTTAACCGTTAGCTCAGCAGTCACAACCGACCTTGACGCTTTTCTAAACGCACCTGGAAAAGACTTACAGTAAGTGCATCTATCACGTTTTATGACATGATTCATGAATGTACCCTTGAATGTCTGCTTTAGTTTCCCAGAGTGAAGCCTGGATAAATGAAAACATTTTCTAAGCACTTTATCACATTTGAAAGAGTAATCCATATTTAAATAAAGCAGGTCCCAAAAAACCCTGCAGCTGTCAACTTGGGTTGAACTTGACTGAACTAATAACCGCAAAAGTTGCTCTTAGAAATTGGAAAGTTAAATCAAAAACACAAGAAATACCATGGCTTTGTAAAAAGCTTCATCCGTATAACAGGAACTGTTTCTCAGTGGACGTGTAGTGGATATCTTGTAGATTATAAATGAAAATGGAAAACTGAATGTTTCTTTCAGCAATCCTTCATTTAAATGCGAAACTGCTCTGTATGTAAAGTAAATACTTATCTGTATCGTGTGATTCATGAATAATAAGATGTTGCTGTGTATGTAAAAACACTGTGTATAAGTATAGATGTTTTTGTGTTTTTGCTGTGGATTGCTGTTTGCTACTTTCATTCTGTCTTGGGTGTTGTTATGTAAAGCTCTGAAAATGGGATTAGCTCAAATGAACAACATTTGTGTGGATTTGTTGAGCAGAATTGTCACTGTTAGAGTACAGTATATGTATGGTGTCTTTTTCTCACAAGGGTTTATAAACTTGCATGAAAACAAATTGAAAATCATGTTTAAAACATGTCTAGAGTGTTTTTTTTCCTCTCAGTCTGCTTATAATTGTTTATATGTAAATGCTGAGAGAACAACAAGCAATTCACATCACGGGTGAGTATCTCCAACTGTGAATCTGTACTTTAACTACTGTAGCATCAAGATCTCAAACTGTTGGGACAAACCAAAGTTGTCATTCCCACTAATGATCTTTTTCTCTTTTCAATGTTTGATGTGACTCTGGGGAGGGAGTAGCTTCTTTATCTGGGCAACTCTGGAGCTGCATTGAACAGATACAGAGCAGATACAGTGTCACACTGAGCTGAAATGCTGCAAATGGACAAGGTACAGATGGTGTCGTTGCAACAACATAGTTATCTCCACTGCAAATATTGCAATGCATTTTCTTCCTGTAAAACAGGATGACAAATTATGGACATTATTAAAACCAAAACCAAATGCATTGCCAAATTCAGAGCACAAACAGCTGAACAAGCCCTTTACATAACATTACAATGGTGGACAAATGGTGAAACATATCTACAAACATTGTAAAAGATTAGTGTTGGCTATGCATGCATAAAACAGAGTTAAACAGATTGGCTTGATAACAGGATATTATCCAGATATTTTTACCAATATCCTTTCTCAATTAGTATTTTAACAACTAGCTACACTTCCAAGTAATTCTTAAAGTCACTGGTTATTTATCATCTAAATTTTTATCTTTTTCCAAATCCTAACTGGTTTGTTTATAGGGTTAATACTAACCAAAATATTCTCATTACCTATTGGAAGAATATTGTGCAAAAAGTTATGCACAACTTTTTACATTTGCTACTTCCAGCAACACAAGATTAGTGCACCTGAGCAACTTTTATTCATTTATCCTGTCTGAGGTTTCAGTCATGAAAAGCTTGACAGCAAAAACATACACATATTACATATTCAGCTGACTGAGGTGAACAGCAAAAAGTCACAATTATTCTCGTTTTGCTCTCTAATAACATTTTGTCTGTGACAATTCGCAGATGGTCTTTGCTTTTCTAACACTATTTAAAATCACAAGACTGAAAGAAGTATACATTATATATATATATATATATATATATATATATATATATATATATATATATATATATATATATATATATATATATATATATATATATTAAGATGCTGTCTGCAAGCTCACCTCCTGATGTAAATTATTCACTATAATGCAAGTCCAAATGGTCTAAATTCAAGATTTCATTGTCAGGTAAGTGAATGATATTATAATTTTATATATTATATTTTATTATATATTAATATAAAACAAATAATTATTTGATTGCATAATTATAAATGCATACTTATATCTTTCTGTATCAGTGTATATACAAACTTTTATTTAAAATTTTGAAGTTGTAGTCATTTATTAAGTATGGTTATCAGTTATATATGACATTCAGCTTTAAGTTGTACTTTTAAAATCCAATGTGGAGAAAAGTTCAGAAACCTCAGTACTGTAAATTAACAAATTACTCAAAAATGAATATTTTGACACCCTACTTAATGTGAACCTGAAGCATGCAGTTAAAGGACAGAAAGTGAAACAAGTTGTGCTTAGGTTGTAACAGTTGATCAAAATCAGTGGGATAGCATGGAAATGAAATCAGTTTAGTTTGTTACATGTGTAGACAGCAGAGCCAACTGGGAAAATTGGCACCTTGAAGGGGTGCTATTATGGTATTTCAAGTTTTCTGAGCTTTCTACAGTGTTGCAGTGTTGAATCCTCATCAGACATGTGAATGGCACTGTTTTTTATTACGTAAATGCATGTTTGAGTTTGAGTTTGAGTTCCAGCACACTCTGCTCGGTTTCCATGGCGACGAAAAACGCGTCGTTTTAGAGAGTTTTTTCTACTTGGAAATCCTTGTGACGTCCCGGGGGATAAGGTTCGGTGATTGGTTACCTACTACTGGTTAACAAGGGCATGTACAAATACATCAGGCAGGTGGAAAACGTCGGATAAAGTTATTTCCAACGATGGCTGGTGAGTTTACCAAAGAGAGACATCCTGCTGCATTCGTTGCTGTGGGTTGCTGTTTTCCACTTTGTTTTCAGGGTCTGATTCAGGTTCCAACATGTAGGGCTGTATGCTGTGTGTTGACATGGTGTTTTGTTTTTTTTATTGAGTTTATATTAGCCTAATCCTTCTGTTTATGAGATGTTACAATGACGGCGAAAGCAGTTGCAGGGCTCACTCCCGATGTAGTGCAGTGGCGGGAGGCGGGGCTTAATGCGGAAGAGTCTCGATCCACTTGTTTTGCCCACAGGCTGATCTGACAGCCTACGGAGAGGGTCGGTCTGAAGTAAATAAAGTGGTTTGTAACAATAACTCGATCAATCCCAGCCCTTCTGGTCTCAGAAATAAAAATAAATTAGCCCGAAAAGCACATAATAGTTCCACTTTAACTAAAAGAAAAAAGGATGAATGAAACAAAACAGCCAGATGATCACAGGACAGAAAATTTAGTCAGATGAGCAGCTCTGCTATGGATAGATAACAGTGAAAGTTTAAAAAGACCTAACCCATCTTGTCACTATGCGTTTTCTTTCTGCCAGATCCTTCTTTTCTAGGCAAACCTTTCACATCAAACATTGTGTCACTGCTATGTTTCTTACATCTTTTCTCACCCAGTTAATCAGTCTGTTTTCCATTCTCACTTGTGATAGCATTTTCTTTCCAGACCAGTGCATTGCACAACCCACCTTTTCCCCAACTATATCATCTCCAGTTGCCCAAGCTGGAGCCTAAAGTCATCTCTCTGCATACCAAAGATTCTCGTATTTTCTTTAGATATTTCATCACATTTCACCTGGACACAGCCAAACTTCATTCTAATAACTTTCACAGAACGTTAGAGCACAGTGATCCTGAACAGAATTAGACAAACCTGTGGCTTACAGATCCATATGGACAACAAAGCTCATATTCAAACCTAATTCCAGTGGATTATTTGTACAAAAGCAATGATGCACAAAATTACTACAGAGTTTTAGGAGATTAATGATCAGCTTCTCTGATGAAACAGAGAAACATTCTAGGTTTCTCCAATACTGGGTGCAAAGCCAGGTGCTGCACACTGAACCTGGAAATAAAGACCTGCAGCATTGCCCTGGGCTCTTTTGTTGTCATGGTCACTGCCTCACTCCAAGCAGTTTGTCCTCCCCTATTTCCCCTTCTTGTATATTGTATTTAATTGCAGAAGCAGTTAGTGATGTGTGCTCACCCAGTGTCAACTGAAGGTCATTATCCACCTCCACAAATCACCAGACTGTAGAAGGTCTCTGCTTTGTTAGTCACAGTAAAGCCCCCAACTTGCTTCTTACAAATCCTGCTCTCTTCTCTGCCACAGAATCTCAAGCAGCTGGACTCAAATCAAGTAAAGGGTTATGTAGAACTGGTGACTGTGACACTGGAAATACAGACCTCCAACATTTCAGTTCATGCCTCATCTAGATTTAGAACTTTGACAGCATGAACCTGCATAGCTCTAAATTATTCATTGAGTAGAAAGTATCTGCAAGTATCTGCACGCTCACAAGAGTGTACATCTTAGTGAGTGTGTCTGCTTACTGATTTAACTGACAAGCTATTTATCAAAAGGCTAGAGCCATGATTAAGTACGGTCACGTTTTGCTGTGCAATTTGAGCAACTGCTATTTAAGACTGCTTATACAGTATTTGAGAGAATAAAGTCTTAATGTCTGTGATGGACTGGTGACCTGTCCAGGGTCTCGCCTGCCTCTCGCCCAATGATTGCTGGGATAGGCTCCAGCTCCCCACGACCCTGAATTGGACAAAGCAGTTAAGACAATGAATGGATGGAAATCTCCGTCTTCACATTCAAATTATATTAAATATAGTTCAGCCTTTATTTAAAGTAGTGTTGAGATTAATCAAGAAGGCTATAAAAAAAATAATGTTAACTGAATTGAAGGGTTTTTTTTTCCAAAATTGAATTTTTTTTGAATAACCACATATTTGTGTATTTGTAATCAAAAGGAGAAAAAACCTGAACTTGCTGAATTGAAACGTGTTTGACTTGCATACTGAACTCTTGTGGACCTTGAAAAAATTCCCTGTGATATATTATGAAGTGTTCAGCCTCATTACATCAAACCAAGGCTGTGCTGGATGGCAAATAAATGTCAAAGGTATGATGGATACTGAGAGATTCTAACTTATAACACGTAGCCCTTCTCAAGAACATTAATTATATTGGGAATGAAAAAACCTCTTGCAAAGTGCAGACCTTCGCCAAGCAGCCGATTTCCAACCATTTTGTAAAAAATTCCTGTACACAAAATTCCTTCCAGATCACTCCCAAAATTGATTGGAAACTAAGATAGATCATAACCGACAGGTGCAAGGCTCCGCAAAAAACACACTGCATATACCAACAGAAAAGGAGATGCAAACACAGAAAGGAGCTGCAAATGCAGAAAAATGTTCCAAATACAGAGGAGTGCTGCAAAAACAAAAAGGACTGCAATAAGAAAATGCTGCATATTCACTCAGTGGAAGTGCCCTTGGCCTCTGGGCAGTAGTGAGTTTTTAACCCCAGAGAAAACAGTGAGAAGAACAGAGGTACTGGTGGGAAGTATGAGCAACGTAAAACTCAGCGAGAGAAACTTCCTCAAGGTATTTTTGTCTTTTCTTTTCTGTTGTTTTTAGATTTGGCCTTTATCACAATATTATAAAAATATCCACAGATTTGAATTATTGACATAAGCACAATACAAACTTTGATAATGCCAGAGCACTTCTGTTGTGTGAGTGAATATGCAGTATTTTGTTCTTGCAGCATTTCTATGTAATTTCAGCACTTCTCTGTTTTTGCAGCTTGTTTCTGTATTTGAATCCCTTTTCTTTTATTTGTATTACATTTCTGCATTTCCAGCACTCCTTTGTACTTGCAGCTTTTCCCACTAGCATTTCTGTTCATATTTGTGCCATGTTTTTGTATATGAAGTATGTTTACACCTGTCAGGCCAAGAAATATCTACCGAGTAGTTTTTGTATGCAGCTGTTAACAGACAGATAAATGATAAAACTTAACCTATTAGGTGACGGTGACTACTGAAATATAAGGTCTTGCAGAGTATGTTAAGAAGTTTTACTAAATCATAATGTTATGTTCATATTATAACTTTACATTATTTTGAATATATATTAATGAACATTTTAAGATATTACACAGCAACAAAACCTGAAATTTCTTACTGAAAGTATACACTAAAATAAACAAATAATTCACTTACCAGGCTATCAAGTGTAAAGTATGAAAATATGCTTTTTGAATAATATAACACATACAATACATTTGCTGCTCCTTCATATTTTTGTTAGCTCATTGACCTTTTGGTTTTTGCAGTAAATGTAACCTAATAAAGTTGGGAATGTTGTATTACGAAGTTTATTTTGAGAAACAAATCCAAAAAGCCTAAAGTCTGAGCAAAGCCACAAATTTACCCTCATTTACAGAGAGATAAGAAAAAAATAAGTTTAAGGAGTGGCAATAAACTGCAAATATACTTCTCTAAAGCTAGTTTGACACCAACTGGAAGGAAATTGTTGAGTCTGTGCAGCTATCAAAACACACGCATGCACACACACACCCCACAAGGGTCCCAAGATAATTAGGGAGTCATCACATCACTGGAAAAAAAAAAAAAAAAAAAACATTTTCATTTATTTTAAAAAAAATAAGTAAAATGTACTAAGGCTGCAAAAACTTGCATGTTAATTGAAAGAGATTAATCTGTAAAACGGATGTGTTCATTTTAATGCATTAATAAATAAACAAAATGTTCCTACTCAAGTCATTTTACAAGAATTTGGTAAGAGAAGTTGATTTTATGGTGTTGACCTATTGTCTTGCCATGCCATAAAGATAGGAAAGAAACAGCAGTGTTGCATATTGATATGTCATCTTGAACATTCTCCTGGATCATGTGTCTGCAATGGTTTTCAGTTTTTCTTTTGTTTTACCAGGCTAAAAGGTTAATCAGAATGGTCAAACCTGATGGAAAAGAAAAAACAGGGGAGGGAGTAAAGAGAGAAAAAGACAGACCTTAAAGAGAGAAACCAAGTAACACTTTCAAGTAAAAAGAGAAGCAATGTAGTTCACATTGCTTCTCTTTTTACTTGTGCATGTGCAACATGCACACTGCAAGTTGCAATGAGCAGATATGTTTTGCATTTCAGGCTTAGTCCAATTCAGGGTCGCGGGGAAGCTGGAGCCTATCTCAGCAGTCTTTGGGCAAAAGACAGGGTACACCCTGGACAGCTCGCCAATCCATTGCAGGACCACATTTCAGTTAAGTAAGATAAAATTGTACTGAGTAATCATTTTAGAGAATAGTCTCACAATATCTGATTAGCACCACAATCCTCTTAGATTAGTGCATGTAGGAAAACATCAAGGTTCCTTAAAATATGGCTTATATCCAATAAAGGGTTTGCAACACTTGTACTTTTATATAACTCTTACTGTAGTACACATGCTTTCTCCTCATCAGTATTTATCTCAGGACACTACTGCACCTGATAAGCTTCTAAAAGAAACCGTAGAACATGCAGAACATTTTTTATGGTGTAAGTATCAATTTGAGGAACGCAATGTGTTATTTCTTGCTTACTGTTGGAAAATAGGGGGTGGGCCCTTGACAAAATCCTGCAATTTTGTATGATTACCTAAATAACTTGTCAAGATCTTGAATAATACCTTTTAGCTTTTAGCCCACTCTTAATCCAAGTTTTGCACCTTGAATATGAAACTCCAGCATGAGGTTGACATTAATAAGCTACTTGCGACTTGAAACTCGTAAGTCAAAAAAGCCTCTAAGTTGTCATATTTTTTACCATTCACAATACCCCTGACATGGTCTGTCTGCCTTGTGTTCCTTTCAATATCTGCATGTTTTTGTCCTAAATGCTTACAAAAAAGACTATACTCTTTGCACTTGAAGTTGAGATAAATTAGAACTATTTCTAAGAATGTATTATGTTTAAAATATGTCTTCTTCTCACAAACAAGGCTTGATTGTTATTAAGTGCCTTCTTCTTAAAACTTCTGACTGGACCACGTAATTGCGAGAGCTGTGTGCCCTGCAGAGGGGATGGGAGGAAGTGGTTATATAGAAACAGTGTGCACTTTACAGCATTTTGGGGGTTTTTTTTCTTCTTTTTTTTTTTTTTTTTTAAGAAGCTCTTAACATGGGTTAACTCAGCATTATTATAATTACTATGATTTAAGTTGAGTATAAATGCAGATGGTTGCATCAGAAAAGGGCATCTCATGTAAAACGTGCCACTTCGTCCGTGCAATGACTCGTTGTGGCAACTCTTTCAGAGGGACAAGCGGAAAGAGAAACTCCAACAACAACAAAGATATAATAGAGCTGCAAAGGTATTGTGCATGGGTTATGTTATTCACACCGCTCACTTTGATATTGTGTGTTTGCTAGCCTAATAAGTAAATAATCCTACCTGTAGTTTCCACTAGACATAGTTACTCTGCATTCTGGCTACGACTTATAACATTTGTGATTCCACCATATGAACATGTTTAAGAAGCACCTGATAGAATATTCAGGAAAGCCACTTCAATCTGCAATAAGGCTTAAGTGGAACAAGAGGTCAAACACAGAAACTGTGGAAAACAACAAGTTATTTTTACATTTGTGTATCCCATCCCTACATCTCTATGACCATGTCAGCAGCACATAAAATCAATTGGTCAGGTATTCTTAACCTCAGATAACCAGATGTGCAGTTCATTTAGTGCATATGAGACTACAGAAGAGAGCATAGTAAACATGAGTATTGGGTAGTAGGAATTGGGTGGCCGAGTTTTTAGATAATGCTGAAATGATGTTTTTTTTCCAGATTCTCAAACAATAATACCTCTCATCTTGTCACATTAGTGCTGCATCTTCCTTCTTTAACTGTGTAAGGGTCTCAGAAAGTGACCCTGCTCAACTGATATTCACAGTAAGGTTATTCAGCTTTCCATTACAGATATTAATTTCTATTTCCTACATCAGCGGTTCCACACCTGGGGCCTGGGAGCCCCCAATGGGGACCCCAAAGAGCACAGGATATCCTCGAGGCTTTGAAAATTAAGAGCCATTGTGATAAATGTCTACACATTTTCCCTGTTTAAGAAAAGAGTAAGGCTATATGTTGTTATTTATTTTTGGCTTTATCAAAGAACAAGGCTCAGCCAGAATAAATTATTTATAGTGAATATCTCACTTTTGAAAACATAAAACCAAGCGTGGTTTCAGCATGGGGTGGGGGAGGGGGTCCATGGCTTTTTGGTAGATGCTTGAAGAGGGTCCTCAAGTAAAAAAGGTTGGGAACCACTGTCCTACAGGATGTTCAAAATCTCCTTTACATCAGCAAGAATATCTACACTTGGCTGAAAATGGTAGACAGTTTGGATGGTATAAGGCAAGTCCGTTTGGTTCTTCTTCTTCTTTCTTTGGTTGCAGCAATCTAAAGAAATACAGGATCATGTTAAGATGCTTTCCCGAAACAGCATCCTTTTACATCGATACTTGAATTGCTTTGCTTTGTAGCTTGCTGAAGAAAGTGGAGAATAGTTCAGCCTTTCAGACACATGATTACCTTTTACGTTGACCTTATTGTGAATGGATTTTGCTTAAATTTCCAAGAAATGTCAGAAGTGGAATCGGAAAAAGGTCATAAGATTTCGGAGTGATCTGCTTCACCATCTGGATTCAGAATTTTTAACAATTTTTTTACTTCTGGGAGATAGGAATAACTTTGTCATTACAGCTTCTAACTCAGAATGCTCAGAATCACAAGCAAAAAATATAAATAAATTTTAAACAATTACAGGACCAAATAATAGTAGATGTTATTACTCCTCAAGCAGATTGCCTCTATTAGAGAAAATGCTATTACAGCCATTTGCATCGTATCAGTGGTGTGTTTCCAGGGTCAAGGATTCGAAACAAGATGTATGATTCTGATTAAGGATATAATCTTGAAAAATAATAAGGGTGCATACACATCAGGAGAGTGTGCAAGACTTTGTCCGATTGCTCAGTTGTAGGGGGGTGTATCCATTCAGACTCAGATCACATTCATGCTGCACTTTGGTCAAACGCACCAAATCATTACAACAATATATCCCCATTCCAAAGGCTGCGCTTCACTAGTATTTAGCAAAAGAAAAAACAAGACCCGCGTGAAGAAGAAAACTCTGCTGCGAGTTAAACATAGAGCACAAAACTATCGCTGTTTTGGGTTTTTTATTTTGTCTTATGCAAGTATACTGCAAAAATACACTGCAACAATGACACAGTATGAACAAAAGATGAGGCAGAGGACTCTTAACATTGTTGCTATGTATTTAACCATAATGCAATGCCATGTCAATTGCAGGAAGTGAAATTTTTTGTCGTCCGTTTCCTGTATTTGGTCTGCTACGTGCCGAGACCTGCGTATGCAGGCGAATTGACTCCGTTTCTTTGGTCCAAATCAGAATTCGTTTGCCGCGTTCACAGCTCCCCAAACGAAGCGGACTACGATTCGAATCAAAAAGGCAAATGTGAATGTGCCTTAAGAGTGTTGGTTGGTAACTGGGTGTGCTGTTGGAGTTTTTCTCAGGTGTTTCTATGGCTTCACAGAGGTCTCCATGTTTTCAGTAGATAATGTGTCTGATCTTGTGACTCTACAATTCCAGTATCAAGTCTTCCGGTCATCACTCCGTTGTAAATCCTGCCTTAACTATCTCTATGTGAAACAGTTTTTTTGTTGGTTTATCTGGTCTACGCATACAACACAGGGGTTGCAAGAAAAACAAGGACTATGGATTAATTATATTGCATAATTTTTAAAGGTCTTTTAAGTTCAACATTCTTAACAAATTGTGTAGTGATCCAAACCATATATCTTGCATTCTCTGAAATCATTAATCACAAATGTCAGATGCTGTGTGGCCAATTCCCTAGACAAGGTTACACTGTTATGGAATAAACCTTGTGCTGCATCTCAATTCTCCTCTTGTAAATATATTACAGCCAGCTCTGCTTAATGGGACAGGTGAGGAGAGGACAGCAAAGGCTCATGAAGGCATAGTAACAACTCTGGCTAGAGTTCATCAATGAACTTTACAGGCCATCTCATAATCTTCTTTTGAATACCTTTGGACAGGTGTAGCCAATTTCCTACAGTAAATCTGTATTTTGTCCACAACTTCCAATATATGCAAAGTTAACAAATGACTCCACTGTGTATGTTCTTGGGCTTTGTCCTATAATTGTCACGCTCAAGAGAATATTTAATTAATTCCAGACTAAATTATCACACGAGAGGCCACAACAATGCTAGCTGCATGTGGTCCCAAAATACTATTCCACTGTTTGAATCTTAAAATGATTTAGGAGTTTGAGTCCTTTACAGTGACTGTGTAGGGGTGTTTCTTTTCTCTAGGCGCTCTGATTTATGATCCAAAAGCATGCATTAAATAGTGATTCTAATTAAATGATTCAGTTTCTCGTCAAACACATGCATGTAAGTAAACTGGTGTATCTAAGGAGATTACATTGTGAGTTGATGTGTGATACTTTGTGTTGGCCTGGCAACCGTGTCCAGGGTGAGCCAACACTCTCATTGTTGCTCTGCACAATATAAAGCAGGTAGGGGTGGATCGACAAAACGATAAGATTTTTTTGCCCCAACGCCTGTCAAGCGAACATTTCATCAACCCAATCTGTGATCACAGTGAGTGAAAATGTCCACTTCTATGTCTGAAACTACCCACACTCTGTTTCATTACCAAGCTTTCACATCTATGTCAGCCTGGTCACGAAAATGTACAGTTTCATGATCACAACGTCTGAACCTGGACATGTTCAGGTGTTTTGGTGAAAATTCACCTGAGGCGATGTTAGCTTTTTATTTATTCACACTGCCACTCTATGACATGTTTCACCTTTGCTATCCCCTTACACTGAGCATATTTTGAGGGTGTTCCTGTGAATTTTTAAGTGCTTTTTGCTGTTTCATTGAAAATTACAAAACAGAGTTTTGCAACATTGTTAGTTAACAACGCATATTTTTTATAAATTACAAATGTTAAAATAACCCAAACTTGTTTCTCACCACCTCAACACCCCCAAATAAAGCTAAAAGCTCTAAAAGTTTGATGCCATGACTGCATTGGTGTTATGAAAAATTCAACCTCATTTCTCCGAAGTGGTAGCCAATGATGCCATCCTGTACCACTTGTAAAGCGAATACATTTAAACAACAAGAATTTCTTTTGATTACAATGATTATTCAGAATTAATAGATTAAACATTACTGTTAAGATGGTTTTAAAGTTAATCACAATTTTTTTTTTAACCACAACCTTTAAATATACTGCTTGTATCATCTATTTAACATGTGCCCCCAGGTACTGGCAGTTTTAATAAATGTAAAACTGCATAATATCTCAGTGATCTTGAAAGTTAAGGCATCTGGATTGGTTGATGGGATATGAATGACATTTAAATTGATAGCTGCCATGATAGTTATTATTTACACATTACTCTTAAGGAAGGTGAAGAGGAGATTATCTGTATTTCAAAACTCAACTCAAAGTTTTCTTCTAAATTTTTAATCTTATTCTCTGAAAAAATGTTCTAATAAGAGCTAATGGTCATTTGTGGAAATTGCTGTTCAATTAGATGAAAAAAGCGGAGGGAAAAAAAAGGATGTTTATGTCTGGTTGTTAGTGACATCTGATAAAGAGATGTCACTTCCCCACTCTATATGCAAATTAACACTTTTCAGACTTCACACACTGTCAGCCATGGCAGGCAACAATCAGGACATCAATGACAAGTTTATTTATGTTTCTGCAAAAATCCCAAATTATATTAATTTACCTAAGCATTATTAAGAATTCAGACAGTGGAATAATTCAGGTTTGACAGAGTCATATTGATAGTATATTCAAACAAAAGTTGCACTTTGAGGTATAACTCAAATGTTATCACTGACTAGGTTTATTATGTGGTCTGTAGACTACTCGGGAAGAAGAGTGTAGTAAGCATTAAAATAATTAAAATAATTCCATGTTGTTTCCCTATTTGTTTCTGGACAATTATTTCTCATCTTCAGTAATAATAATTGCAGCTCAATTGTCCATCTTTGGAAAATTAACTTCTCAACAACTTATAACTTGTATAGAATTTAACCGTAAGGACTGAACCATTTATCTGTGGAATGAGGAATATAACTAAATATATAGGTAATGCATTTTCTGTTATTCTGCCACTCCTGGTGAAATCTGGGTGGATTTCGCATTGTTTTTACCAAGAAATCTTTGGACTTCTTTTTATGAACCTCTTTTAGATCTCGTTAGAGCTAAAATATAATTTGGATAGTCTTATGGGACAAGACAAATGTTATTTTCAAAGACATAAAAGAAAAATAAAATCTTCCTGTTTGTGTTGTGTATCATCTGCATGTCTGGGGTTGTCTAAAGAAGGTTGGAAAAAAATTGTCTAGTAAATTGTCTAGTAAAAAAAAATTGTCTAGTAAAAACAAAAAGAAAAAAGAAAAAATAGATACACCACTACACATCATACAGAATAATTTGTTGGCCACTTCAGAAGTCAAATTCAGTCTCACAGTGACTGTTTGGTCAAATTCCAGGAATGTGTTAGATCAGGTATTGCTGTTTTCCTCTCACATGTAAATCAGAATCGACTAATTGAGGTCTTGTGGTAACTGCAGATTGGCATTATGGTGGCTATACAGTTTACCCTGTTAAGGATCAAAGCAGCAGGAAATGGTAGAACTGCACTGACAAAAAAAACTACATACAATAAAGCCATCTATTCCCTTCAAATCCTCCAGGGTCAGATTGGGAGGACAGCAGCGGAGGCAGGAAAACCCAAATTTCCCTCTCCCCAGCCACTTATTCCAGCTTGTCTGGGGGATGCAGAGGGGTTCCTGGGCCAGCTGAGAGACATTGTCTCTCAAGCATGTCCTGGGTCTTCTACAATGCATTCTCCCAGTAGGACGTACCTCGAATGCTTCACCAGGGAAATGTCCAGGAGGCATCCTAACCAGATGCCTGAGCCACCTCATCTGGCTCCTCTCAATGCAGAGGAGTAATTGTTCTTTTTCTCCTCTGAGCCCATCCCAGATGACTGAGCATCTCATCCTATCTCTAAAGGACAGCCCAGCCACACTGCAGAAGAAAGTCAATTCTGCCACTTGTATTTATGATGTTGTTCTTTGGGTCACTACCCACAGGTAATGACCATCGGTGAGGGAAGGAATATAGATGGATTGGTAAATTGACAACTTTGCTTTTTGGCCCAGCTTCTTCTTCACTTCGACAGGCCATGAAGACAAACCCACGTTTTTTCTCATTTGGGGTCTTTTAAACTGTACTTTGTCTGGCACCTCCTCCAGAGACCTCATTGCCTTGGGTGACTCTAAGAGGGGCATGAAACCCCCGACAACACAGCTCCTAGGATCACTGGGACACACAACCACCTCCGTCACTGTTAAGGCAGCAGGTAAAATTGATTGTTTCAGATATTCTCCTGTTGATCCTCTCTATCTCTCTTCCATCTTCATCCCAAAGTGAATAAAATGATGTAATATGATAACCTCATTGGTTGTAACAAAAATATGAGGTGGCCTGACAGAGTGATAATGTGATGTGTGACCATGTTGTATTAGTGCTAATAAGGGGTTAAATGTGACACAGAACGATAAATTATTTCCTTTCTCAGAGGCACCTACAGGGCCTCTGTTGCACAGTAGGCTCTCGAATTTCAGCAAAGGCTTGGTGCTACTATTTCCCATTTTATGTTATTTAAAAGAAATATAATTCAAATGAAAAAGCACAAAAGAAAGAACAAACTGTAATCACTTATTATCCCTAATTATACAAACGACTGTGTCTTATTAAGCATCCTGGAAATTGCACTACCCCTCAATTGACTGCACTCCAATAATTATAGCTCATTTATAAATATAACAACTGAGGGAACTTGATTTACACTGTACAATTACAAAAATGAATAATATAGATGCAGACTTTTCCATTTGTATTATATGCTCCAATCATGACAATGGTTTGACAAGATGAGACAAAGTATAAAGATATGGTGCAGTTCTTCATTTCTCTCATTAGTGTTTCAAGTTTCCACTTTGCAAAGGTGAATATGTCAATCTTCTTAAAACCCTGTGTTTGGTCCATTAAAGTAAATTGTTTTATTTAATTGTTAGCTGAAACTGTTTTAAAAGGATATTCTTTTTGTGTGGTTACAAAAATCTAAGGAATGAGTTCCTAGAGAAATTCACAAAAATGTGATGCATGCAGGTGCTGTAGACGCATTTGAAGAAAAGCTGCATTTTAGAATCTGTCAGACTATCATTTTATGGAAATCATGGAATCTAACTAAATGGTAATGTGCAATTTGCAGAAAGAAATGAATTTTTATGAATGAAGGACACAACATTCACTGCGTATTCACTTTGTAACTACAATTTCTGATCATTGTGAGCTGAGGCTCATATGGAATCAGGCCACCTCCTGTAAGAGCTCCTTGCACCAACATGAAATGATAGCAACATTGTTTATGGGATTTCAGGCAATGTGATATGAAATTATGGCAGCTAAATTGTATATTGGCTCATTAAAATGACATGGCTATAGAGTCAACTATCCAATTGTTTAAAAAAGAAATGAGTTTAAGCTTTTTTGAGGATTTTCATATATTCAAACCAGAAGAAAATCGTGATTATGAGCCAAAGATCTTTGATAATGAATTATGAAGTGCCCGTAAATCTGAGTCATATAACCAGTACTCAATACCAAAGTCCAAATCAAAACTGAACAGGTCAATACCAGTATCATCAAACCTAACCTGGTCTGACTGCATATTTTACAATAATTAAGAATAAGCCTGTAAAATACAAAAATATCAATGTGACTCAGGTGCACAAAAGGGGGATGTTTAGAAAAAGATAAAAGCTAAAACGTGCATTAAACAGGTCTATTAAAAATACCATTATTAACATTCAAGCAACTGGTCCATTAATTTTAATGTTTAGTCAAGGTGGATTTTCATCCAATATTCATCTTCTTGTTGACACACAGATTTGCTTGTAACCTAAAAGCTCTGGATTATGTTATGAAGGGCAGACTTTCAAGTGCATCTGTTGGCTTTACAGCAGAGAAGAAATAATATCTCAGGTGGCAAGTTTTAATCAGGAAAATCAATAAACCTAATCTCTACACACACTTATGGGAATAGGCAATGCACGGTAGAAGAGCTTAAGTAGACGGTTTGAATAACACATGATGACACCAACTGTTAGAAAAGCAAACGGTAAAATCAACTGGTAACCAAGTCAGGGATCTTTTACATTAAAGTGCAGTAAACTCACGTCAAACATGGGAGGATTTTCTAACAGATTTTTATGGTATATTTTGCATTTTTCTAATCCAAGACACTGAAAAATCTTGAATTTCTGGCTTGTCTGAGAAAACCCATAAAGAGGTTCAATTAGTTCATTCTGGCGTGTCCACTTATTTCTGGTTGACTGAACCAATTTTAACAGGAAATACTAAGCAGCCTTTTAATTTCTGAAAGATGAGGCTATTATGTTCCATATCCCAGTGGTAAACAAATCCCATGAAAAACATTAGAGCATTTCACTTCAGCCTTCAACTTTCTCTACTGTTGCATCCGATGCTCAAGTCAATCCAATGTCACTGAAGACTTTAATTTTTAATAATGGTTCAAAATAATGGTTCATCAAAACACGAGGAAAGTATTAATTATTTCTTAAAAAGGGCATTGCACTGATGTTTAAAAAGCATTATTCAAACAGGAAATAAATAACTTATTTGTTGGGGACTATTTTCCACTTTGGTTTTTGATGACCAGTGTGCGTGGGACAGAGTCCATGTTCCCTGTAATCAGGCAATGCATTACCTCTGTCACAAAGAAATCACTTCCATCGGAATTTCACTTCATGTAAAATATTGATTAATAAGGTGAATGCATAATTGGTTTTGATTAAAAATAGATCCAAATCAGAATAACAATTCACACATGGGCGGGTAGTCCATGAGAATTAGCAGTCTCTTTATTTTGAACATCTATTTTGTCAACAGAGCAGCAAACCTAATGAGAAAGGCTTGAGTTGTAATGCAGCAATAATAAATTCACTGCTCATTAAAGGAAGCTGTTAACAACCTGCTATAGTTTGTTGGTCTTAATGTAGTGAAATAATTTGTTTTTTGTAATAAGCAATTCCTTTTATGGGTTATACACTTATATTCATTAAATCAGTCACACTATCCTGTCTTCTCACACTCCAAGGCAACTAAGTACAGGAATGGCGGAGCAGGATATCATGGAAGATATGCAGGCATTGCCATGATTGTCGTGAACCCCCCTTGAGGGACAAACATCCAACCGTCAGCATCTGTAATTGTGCATTCACAAGGAAAAGCAAAATCAAAACTGCTGCTTAAATTGTAAAGAGCTGCTGTGGAAGAGAATGCACAGTTTCTGAAATAATTTAGGCAATAATAATTGAGGTTTTGTTTTTTTTTTACTGACTGCCGGAAGAGAAATGACACAACGTAATATCTTCTCTTAGACTGCAAAGCTTACGGCCTCACATAACGTCCAAAAATATTTTTTTCTAGTATAAAAATGTCTTTTAAAGTTTCATCAGGCTCGATACAAAACATATTTTTATCTCTGTTGCGCCTAGTGAAGATTAGATTACTGTCATATGAAATGAAGGGGGAAATGGGAAGAGAAGTTCCCGTAGAGGAGAATCTAATCATTATTTATCAATAGCAGCAGGTTTTGAGTGCACTGTGATTTTTGGCAGTGCAGCAAAATAGTGAAGTGGTGAACTCTTTTACTTTGACAGCATGAATGTTCCATTCTGGCTGAC